>NW_019942562.1:105196-159791 GCF_002910315.2 Salvelinus sp. IW2-2015 | reverse complement strand
TTGACTGAACGGATGCAGACAAACGCTATTCGGTAACGTATCATCATTACATGCTATATCTCTCCTTCCTCTAACGCTCCTGTATTAGAATAGAAAGTGTCGCAGTGAGGAACTGATCGGAAGTCTGATACATTTGTCCTCCCCATATGGGGGACTCAGACAGATGTTACGTCCAAATAACGTCATGTGCAGTTGCAAACCGTAGTCTGGCTTTTTTATGGCGGTTTTGGAGCAGTGGCTTCTTCCTTGCTAAGTGGCCTTTCAGGTTATGTCGATATAGGACTCGTTTTACTGTGGATATAGATACATTTGTACCTGTTTCCTTCAGCATCTTCACAAGGTCCTTTGCTGTTGTTCTGGGATTGATTTGCACTTTTCGCATCAAAGTACATTCATCTCTCGGAGACAGAACACATCTTCTTCCTGAGCAATATGGAGGCTACGTGGTCCCATGGTGTTTATACTTGCGTACTATTGTTTGCACAGGTGAACGTGGTACCTTCAGGCATTTGGAAATTGCTCCCAAGGATGAACCAGACTTGTGGAGGTCTACAATTTTTTTTCTGAGGTCTTGGGTGATTTATTTTGATTTTCCCATGATGTCAAGCAAAGAGGCACTGAGTTTGAAGGTAGGCCTTGAAATACATCCACAGGTACACCTCCAGTTGACTCAAAAGATGTCAATTAGCCTAACAGAAGCTTCTAAAGCCATTACATTATTTTCTGGAATTTCCAAGCTGTTTAAAGGCACAGTCAACTTAGTGTATGTGTACTTCTGGAATTGTGATACAGTGAATTATAAGTGAAATAATCTGTTTGTAAACAGTTGTTGGAAAAATGACTTGTGTCATGCACAAAGTAGATGTCCTTWYYGACTTGCCAAAACTATAGTTTATTAACAAGAAATTTGTGGAGTGGTTGAAAAACAAGTTTTAATGACTCCAACTTAAGTGTATGTAAACTTCCGACTTCAACTGTACATATGCATGATTACACAGAGGATTGATGAGGTGCTACATACTGTTATTCTTTTATCGTCAATGGGGCATTGTGATCCTTTATTCATCCTCATTATATTCATTATTCCTTTATTTATCCTTTGTCTCTGGGTGAAGGTCAGTCATGGACATATGATGCTGAGATAATCAAAATAAAAGTGAAGGGATGGATGAATGGATGTCCAGAAAACAGACTGGTTTGTCTGCTATATCTCAGGCTAATGAATGTTTATGACATCATTTCAGGACAGGGATTGCTGATGTATAACCTGATGCTGAATGGATACAAGAGAGCAAGCTCAGTGGCTTCTCCGAGAAATATGAGGCATCATTGCTTAGTGTAATGACTATTGGGTAAATCCATTTGAATTAAATCCATTTTAATATTTTATTTAATGAAGCAAATCTGAGTTTACATGTTTTTAGATAATTGACTTTTAAAGTAAAAATAAATAAATATGTATTCCGATTTTTTTCCTCAAGAAAAATAGTTTGATAACCTTGTTTGTAAGCTTTTAAATTATGTCAATCTCAACCGTTGATCTCTTCTGGTGATGAAGACATGGACGTCTCATGGTATGGTGGGATATGCAAAATAGGTCAACTTTGAGGACCTTTACCTACTGAATGTTTTGGCATCCAAATCCAAACACTCCCTTTCTGAGCCCTTCTACCATGGGCAAACAGTCACTTTCTGAGCCGTGTTACCATGGGCAAACACTCCCTTTCTGAGCCCTTCTACCATGGGCAAACAGTCACTTTCTGAGCCCTGTTACCAATGGGCAAACAGTTCACTTTCTGACCCTTCTACATGGCAACAGTCACTTTCTGAGCCCTTCTACCATGGGCAAACAGTCACTTTCTGAGCCCTTTCTACCATGGGCAACAGTCACTTTCTGAGCCCTTCTACCATGGGCAAACAGTCACTTTTGAGCCTTTCTACCATGGGCAAACAGTCACTTTCTGAGCCCTTCTACATGGGCAAACAGTCACTTTCTGAGCCCTTCTACCATGGGCAAACAGTCACTTTCTGAGCCTTCTACATGGGCAAACAGTCACTTTTCTGAGCCCTTTACCATGGGCAAACAGTCTTTCTGAGCCCTTCCATGGGCAAACAGTCACTTTCTGAGCCCTTCTACCATGGGCAAACAGTCACTTTCTGAGCCCTTCTACCATGGGCAAACAGTCACTTTCTGAGCCTTCTACCATGGGCAAACATCACTTTCTGAGCCCTTTACATGGGCAAACAGTCACTTTCTGAGCCCTTCTACCATGGGCAAACAGTCACTTTCTGAGCCCTTCTACCATGGGCAAACAGTCACTTTCTGAGCCCTTCTACCATGGGCAAACAGTCACTTTCTGAGCCCTTCTACCATGGGCAAACAGTCACTTTCGAGCCCTTCTACCATGGGCAAACAGTCACTTTCTGAGCCCTTCTACATGGGCAAACAGTCACTTTCTGAGCCCTTCTACATGGGCAAACAGTCACTTTCTGAGCCCTTTTACCATGGGCAAACAGTCACTTTCTGAGCCTTCTACCATGGGCAAACAGTCACTTTCTGAGCCCTTTCTACCATGGGCAAAGTCACTTTCCGAGCCCTTCTACCATGGCAAACAGTCACTTTCTGAGCGCTTCCTACCATGGGCAAACATGTCATTTCTGAGCCCTTCTACCAATGGGCAACAGTCCTTTCCGAGCCATTCTACCATGGGCAAACAGTCACTTTCTGACCATCTTACCATGGGAAAACAGTCACTTTCTGAGCCTTTCTACCATGGAAAACTGTATCAAATCAAATGTTATTGTCACATGCGCCGATACAACAGTGTAGACCTTACTGTGAAATGCTTACAACGCCCTTAATCACAATACAGTTTTAGAAATAGAGTTAGAAAATATTTACAATTAAACTAAAGTAAAAAATTAAATAAAGTAACACAATAAAATAACATTATGAGCTATTACCGGCTATATAGAGGGGACCGGTACTGAGTCAATGTGCGGTACAGTTTCGTTCAAATCAAAAGGGTGCTGTCAAAAAGTGACTCGAACATGAAGGGTTCTGACTGCTGCTCAATCAATCATATAGCTGTATTTTAGTAAAACTCTGACCACAATTAGTTGTTGATAAACACTGTTCAATCCTTCCCTACTTATCCACATACAGTCCTCATCACAGCCAGTGTTTATTTTTTCCCACAGCTGTTGGAACCTACAATCAAATGTCTTTGCGTGTTTTTTTAATGATTGTTTTCTGATGATCTCTTGAAATCATTCATTTGGTCTTCTAAATCAAATCAAATCAAGTTATTTTAATAGCCCTTCGTACATCAGCTAATATCTCGACAGTGCTGTACCAGGAAACCACCAATAACCCCAAACAGCAAGCAATGCAGGTTGTAGAGCACGCGCCTAGGGAAAAACTCCCTAGAAAGGCCTAAAATCTAGGAAGAAACCTAGATGTACGGAATCGTATCTATGTTATGAGGGGTGGCCAGTCCTCTCTGGCTGTGCCGGGTCGAGAGTTAATACAGAAATGGCCATAGATGTTCAAGAATGTTCGATAAGATGACCAGCATGGTCAAATAAGTAATCAGAGGAGAATGTCAGTTGTCTTTTCAAGCCGATGCAGTTAGAGTATGCTCTCCGCTTCCTGCTGGTCTCTAGAGAGTTGAAAAACAGCAGGTGCTGGGACAGGTAGGCACTGTCCGTGGACAGGTCAGGGCACACCCAAGTCTTTACAATATGTTGCCATCCCCAATATTCTGCTTCACTGACTTATCTTTCCACGTTGGCAACAAATTACAGTGCCTTGCAAAAAGTATTTCTCACCTTTGTGTTTTCCTATTTCTGTTGCATTACAACCAGTAGATTTAAATAGCATTATTTATTTGGACTTCATGTAATGTGAACTAACAAAATAGTCCAATTGGGTGAAGTATAAGAAAAAAAATACTTTTCAAAAAATTCGAAAGATTTCAAAAACTGGAAAAGTGGTGCATGCATATGTATTCACCCCCTTTGCTATGAAGCCTCTAAATAAGGTCTGGTGCAACCAATTACCTTCAGAAGTCACATAATTAGTTAAATAAGGTCCACCTGTGTGCAATCTAAGTGTCACATGATCTGTCACATTATCTCAGTATATGTATATGTATATACACACACCTGTTCTGAAAGGCCCCAGAATCTGTAACACCACTAAGCAAGGGGCACCACCAAGCAAGCGACACTATGAAGCCCAAGGAGCGTTCCAAACAGGTCAGGGACAAAGTTGTGGAGAAGTACAGATCAGGGTTGGGTTACAAAAACAATTCAGCAACTTTGAACATCCATTATTAAAAAATGGAAAGAATATGGCACCACAACAAACCTGCCAAGAGAGGGCCGCCCACCAAAACTCATAGACCAGGCAAGGAGGGCATTAATCAGAGAGGCAACAAAGAGAACCCTGAAGGAGCTGCAAAGCTCCACAGCGGAGATTGGAGTATCTGTCCCTAGGACCACTTTAAGCCTGAAGAGTGGCAAGAAAAAAGCCATTGCTTAAAGAAAAAAATAAGCAAACACGTTTGGTGTTCTACAAAAGGCATGTGGGAGACTCCCCAAACATATGGAAGAAGGTACTCATGTCAGATGAGATTACAATTAAGGTTTTGGGCCATCAAGGAAAATGCCTTGTCTGGCGCAAACCCAACACCTCCCATCACCCCGAGAACACCATCCCCGCAGTGAAGCATGGTGTTGTTAGCATCATGTTGTGGGGATGTTTTTCATCGGCAGGGACCGGAAAACTGGTCAGAATTGAAGGAATGATGGATGGCGCTAAATACAGGGAACTTCTTGAGGGAAACCTGTTTCAGTCTACCAGAGATTTGAGATTGGGACGGAGGTTCACCTTCCAGCAGGACAATGACCCTAAGCATACTGCTAAAGCAACAGTCGAGTGGTTTAAGGGGAAACATTTACATGTCTTGGAATGGCCTAGTCAAAGCCCAGACCTCAATCCAATTGAGATTCTGTGGTATGACTTAAAGATTGCTGTACACCAGTGGAACCCATCCAACTTGAAGGAGCTGGAGCAGTTTTGCCTTGAAGAATGGGCAAAAATCCCAATGGCTAGATGTGCCAAGCTTACAGAGACATACCCCAAGAGACTTGCAGCTGTAACTGCTGCAAAAGGTGGCTCTACAAAGTATTGACTTTGGGGGGGGGTGAATAGTTATGCACGCTCAAGTTTTCTGTTTTTTTGTCTTATTTCTTGTTTGTTTCACAAGAAAAAATATTTTTCATCTTCAAAGTGGTAGGCATGTTGTGTAAATCAAATGATACAAATCCTCCAAAAATCTATTTTAACCAGGTTGTAAGGCAACAAAATAGGAAAAATGCCAAGGGGGTGAATACTTTCGCAAGCCACTGTACAGTAGGAATCTAACACTAACCAGGACTCAGTGGTAGACATAACATAGTAAACTTAAATCCAATGTTACTTAAATGTAAACGTAAATGTTAGCTAGGTGGCTAATGTTAGCTATGCTAGTAGTTAGGGTTAGGGCGGGGTTAAGGTTAGGATTAGGAGTTAGGTTAAAAGGGAAGGGTTAGCTAACATGTTAAGTAGTTGCAAAGTAGAAAAACATTTGTAAGTAGTTGCAAAGTTGCTAAATAGCTAAAATGTTAATGTTGTCCGTGATGAGATTAGAATATGCAACCAACCACCACTCTGACCCACCACCCTACTTTCGTTTTTGCCTTAAAGCTGCAACATATAACTTTTTGGGTGACCCGACCAAATTCACATAGAAATGTGAGTTATAGAGCTGTCATTCTCATTGAAAGTAAGTCTAAGAAGAGGTAGATCTGTTCTATGTGCGCTATTTCTATGCTTCCCGTTCTTAAGTTTAGTTTTTGCGTCTTTTACTTTTGGTTTTGTACACCAGCTTCAAACAGCTGAAAATAAAACATTTTTGGTAATTGAAAATATATTTCAGATGTAGATCGTACATTGATTCTCTACACTATACATTGCTTGATTTGTCACATAAACATTTGCAACCACAAAATGGCAGAGCGATTTCTGCATTTTTTATTTCCCCTTAATTAAACCAGGTAGGCCAGTTGAGAACAAATTCTCATTTACAACTGCGACCTGGCCAAGATAAAGTAAAGCAGTGCGACAAAAACAACAACACAGAGCATATTGCACCTTTAAGTAACCTTTTTATATTTTTTATTTTATGTTTTATAAAATATACAAAACATACACATACAAATGACAACATCATTCAAACATCAACTATATCACACCTGCCTTGACCCACTAGCACACACACCCATCTCCAATGCCCGCATTACTTTCTGCCACATGGCCTGAAACTGCACCATTTTGTTTCTCTCTGTAGCCCACACACTTTTAATATTTAAATAGTAAATCATTAGATATTTCCATTGTATTAATGATGGCAGATTGATTGATTTCCAAGTTGGGGGTGTAGTGAAAACTACACCCCCATATGCCATATCTTGAAATATACAGTACAGATGGGTTAAAAGTAAGTTTCTGTGTTTTGTAACCATACCAAACATAACATTTTAGACTAATTGGTACCCCGGAATTACGTTTACCATGATATGTCTAGTCCATGAGACCAGGCTGCTAACACAGTTCATGAGAATGTAACGAGAATGTAAAAAGAATGCAACGTGGTACGTTTTACTAGCCACATCCCGCCTTCATTCTAGAATGAACCAATGGAAATACAGAAACAGACGTGCACGTAAATAAAGAAGACAAAGTGACCCTACCTCTGTCCGTACACACTTACAGGGCTGGATCTTTTTTTAAATACAGAAACAGACGTGCACGTAAATAAAGAGGGCAAAGTGACCCTACCTCCGTCCGTACACACTTGCAGGTCTGCAGCTTTTGCACAAGCATATCGCGTGCTAGCCAGATTGCTAATTTAGCTAGCTGTAGGCCCTAGCTAGCATCCAATATCTGTTTTCCCCAAAAGTCGTCGACATGTCAGCTTTTTCAGAGGCAGCGTTGGAGAAGAAACTTTCGGAGCTTAGCAACTCCCAACAAAGTGTTCAGACACTGTCACTTTGGCTTATCCATCATAGAAAACACTCTAAGACCATCGTCAACGTTTGGTTCAACGAATTGAAAAAAGGTAATATTAGTTAGTTATAGGTAAAGTATGTTCATCAATATTAACATGTATCTTATATTTAGATATGACCGTGTAGTCATTCATATCAAGTGTAGCTAGCTAACATGTTAACGAACAATTGCCAAGGTTAGCTAGCTTGCAATCTTTTTAGCTAGCTACTGTTAGCTGAACAAGAAATGTTAGCAACTTAGATGGCTAAGCGTTGCAAGTAAACAAACACCAAATGTCGTTGGCCACATCACAATCTACTAAGTGTCATCAATTTATCTAACGTAATCTAAATAACGTCAATTTGTCAGCTACTGGCGGTTGGATACTTTACTAACTAGCTAACTTGTTTGTCAATTGTGTAACTAGCTTACAGTAGTTAACTAATTAAGTSCAAATAAAGGCTAGTTAACAAACTTAACAATAACGCTAGTTCTAACTCGCTGGAACGGTGCTTGGGGATAGTCGGTTAACAATCAACCTGCTAAGGTATTGCTTGAAAGGACAACAAGACTGGCACGAGGCCCCAGTCAAGCCAGCCAGCGGCTAGCTAGGTAACGTTACCTCAAGTCCTTTATGAAGTTGCAATTTAGTTAACTGCTTAGTTAATACARTGCCTTCAGAAAGTATTCCCTTTGAATTATTCCACGTCTTGTTACAGCCTGAATTCCAAGTAGATTGTAGCAAATGTATTGCATGAAATTCAGAAATGTGATTTCCATAAGTATTCACACCCCTGAGTCTGTATTTTGTAGAAGCACCTTTGGCAGTGATTACAGCTTTGCGTCGTCTTGGGTATGAATCAGCTTTACACAACTGGATTCGAAGATTCTCACGTTTTTCCTTGCATATTTACTCAAACTCTGAATTTAGATGGGGAGCGGCTGGGAAGGGCAATCTTCTTTACACAGATTTGCGTTCAGGATTTGCATTCAGGCCAACGAGTGCAATTTGTCTCGACAACAGAATCTTGTTTAAACTGTCATTATGGGTTATTTTGTATGTGTTGATGGGTGAGAATAAAAATCAATTTTGAATTTGGGCTGTAATTCKAGGGGTATGAATACTTTTTGAATTCCATATATCTCAAAGTTGGGTCATTGGAGTGATTGCTCTGATAGTGAATGAGAATGCAGTAACTATTAGCTAGCTACTCATTTGAGTCCTAAAACCAGGTAGAACCCCTCACATTGGGACTCCACTTCACTGTCATATTTCCTAGTATGTTCTACTTAACATCAGGGTGCACTAGGGTCAGTGTTGCTCCCCATAARAAATGTACATGTAAGTGGGTTATAGCTAGCCCAAGATGTTCTTAAGGAGTAATGTTAGTCTCCTTAAGGTCCAAGGACCTTATGTTATTTTCAGAGGTAGACTGGCTCTGGCAGCTACAGTGCATTCGGAAAGTCTAATGCATCTAATAAGATTACAACACTGTTTATCACAGGGAAAATTAGCTAGTAACAGCAAGCTAGCTAGTTAAATTACCATAAATGTTTAATGCTTTTCGACATGTCCCGGAATTAATATAGCTGGTTCAGAGTTCGTTTTGATWTTTCAAACTGCGTGTCCTGATCGCGTCTGTGGGAGGACAAAATCAACATGTTGTCTGGTCAGCATGTTACTCTAAAATGTATTAAATACATTTTTTCCCCCTCAATCTACACACAATACCCCGCTATGACAAAGCTGAAACAGGTTTTTAGAAATTTTAGGAAATGTATTAAATAAAATGGATACCTTATTTACATGAGTATTCAGACCTTTTTGCTTTGAGACTCGAAATTGAGCTCAGGTGCATCCTGTTTCCATTGATCATCCTTGATGTTTCTACAACTTGGAGTCCACCTGTGGCAAATTTTAATTGATTGGACATGATTTGGAAACGCACACACCTGGCTATATAACGTCTCACAGTTGACAGTGCATGTCAGAGCAAGAACCAAGCCACAAGGTCGAAGGAATTGTCCGTAGAGATCCAAGACAGGATTGTGTCGAGTCACAGATCTGGGGAAGGGTATCAAAAATGTCTGCAGCATTGAAGGTCTCCAAGAAGACATGGGCAGCCATCAGTCTTAAATAGGAGAAGTTTGTAACCACCAACTCTTCCTAGAGCTGGCCGCCTGGCCAAACTGAGCCATCGGTGAAGGGCCTTGGTCAGGGAGGAGACGAAGAACCCGATCGTCACTCTGACAGGGCTCTCGAGCTTTCTCTTTTAGATGTGGGACAACCTTCCAGAAGGACAACCATCTCTGCAGCACTCCACCCATCAGGCCTTTATGGTAGAGTGGCCAGATGGAAGCCACTCCTCAGTRAAACGCACATGACAGCCCACTTGGCGTTTGCCAAAAGGCACCTAAAGAATCTCAGACCATGAGAAGCAAGATGTTCTGGTCTGTTGAAACCAAGATTGAACTCTGTGGCCTGAATGCCAAGTGTCACGTCTGGAGCAAACCTGGCACCATCCCTACGGTGAAGGATGTACGAGGCAGCATCATACTGTGGKGATGTTTTTCACCGGCAGGGACTGGGAGACTAGTCAAGATCGAGGCAAAGTTGAACGAAGCGAAGTACAGAGATCCTTGATGAAAACCTGCTCAGGACCTCTGACTAGGGCAAAGTTTCACCTTCCAACAGGACAGAGACCTGAAAATAGCTGTGCAGTGATGCTCCACATCCAACCTGACAGTGCTTGAGGATCTGTTGAGAAGAATGGGAGAAACTCCACAAATACAGGTGTGTCAAACCAAAGACTTGAGGCTGTAATCGCTGCCAAGGTTCTTCAACAATGTACTGAGTAAAGGGTCTGAATACTTATGTAAATGTGTTTCAGGAAATTTGTAATAAATTTGCAAAAATGTCAACTTGTTTTTTGCTTTGTTATGGTGTGTGGATTGAGGAGAAAACAATTTAATCCATTTTAGGATAAGGCTGTAACGTAACAATGTGGAAAAAGTTAAGGGGTCAGAATACTTTATGAATGCACTGTAAATACTACTTCTAAATGTGAATCGATTCTCAATTCCTTTACGGTTCTAGAAACATACTGTACAAATATAAACACAACGTGAAGTGTTGGTTGTCTGTTTCATGAGCTGAAATGAAAGATCCCAGAAATGTTCTTTTCCATAAGATTATTTCTCTAACTTTGCACAAATTTCTTTACATCCCTCTTTGTGAGCCTTTCATTTTTACAAGTTAATACATCCACCTGACAGGGATATCAAGACGCTGATTAAATGGTATTATCATTACACACTTTGTACTGGGACAAAAGGCCACTCTAAAATGTGCAGTTTTGTCATACAATGCACGCAATTGGCATGCTGACTGCAGGAATGTCCACAGGAGCTGTTGCCAGAGAACTGAATGTTAATTTCTCCACCATAAACTGACTCCAATGTCGTTTTGTAGAATTTGGCAGGTAGTTTTGGTGTTTTGCCATGTGAAATCTTGTCAGAAACTGTCTCAGGGAAGATAATCTGCGTTCTCGTCGTCCTCACCAGGGTCTTTGCCTGACTGCACTTTGGCGTCGGAACTGGCGTCAGTGGGCAAATGCTCACCTACCATGGCCACCGGCACGCTGGAGAAGTGTGCTTTTCACGGATGAATCTGTTTCAACTGTATATGGCAGATGGTGTCGTGTGGGTGGGCACTTTGCTCATGTCAACATTGAACATATTGCCCTGTGGAGGCAGTTGGGTTATGGAATTGGCARGCTTAAGCTACAGACAACAATTGCATTTTATTGATGGCAATTTTACGAAATCCTGAGGCCCATTGTCGTGCCATTCATCATCCTCCCCCTCATGTTTCAGCATGGTAATGCACGGCCCCATGTCACAAGGATCTGTACACAATTCCTGGAAGCTGAATGTAATTTCTTCCATGGCCTGCATACTCACCAGACATGTCACCCATTGAGCATGTTTGGGATGCTCTGGATCGCCACGTGCGACAGCATTCAAGTTCCTGCCAATATCCAGCAACTTCGCACAGCTATTGAAGAGTGGGACAACGTTCCACATGCCACAATCAACAGCCTGATCAACTCTATACAAAGATGTTACGCTGCATGAGGCAAATGGTCACACCAGATACTAACTGGTTTTCTGTTCCACGCCCCCTACTTTATAATTTKTTTTTGTAAGATATCTGTGACCAACAGATGCATATCTGTAGTCCCAGTCATGTGAAATCCATAGATTAGAGCCTAATTACTGTATTGCAATTTACTGATTTCCTTCTATGAACTCAGTAAAATCTTTTGAAATTGTTGCGTTTATTCAGTGTAAATCCCTTTTTTGGTTTCATCACATCAAAATAATTGTACAAATGCATAATTGTTTTAACCAGCATTATCGCGGTTGCAACCAACTGTATTTTTCAGTTGCAGCATGTTTCTGACTGCCGTTACACACAGGTGATCGGCGTGCTATGTAGTCCCTCGGTCTTCCGTAAACACTCGCTGTAGCATGGAGTCATGGCCGTGTGGGAACACTAACCCTATGAAGGTGTGTATCAATTTAACTTTTAGTTAAATTGTTATTTCTCGCTGATATGAAAGATACGGTCCTTACGCTTCCAAAACTGTACCGCAGGCGCTGTGCGTTCATGTTCAGACATKAACTAAACTCCCCTGTACAGAAGACTCCTTCGTCCAATGACTTGTGGAATGGAATGGCTTCATCAAGTGGTAGGTTATAGCCTATATGCTTCATGCATCTGTTCAAAATGATTGCAAAGTGACTCTTAGGAAACGTTTTCCAAAAATGTATCTCTGCATCACATCACTGCACATGAGTGATGGGCTATATCTGTGAAATAGGTTGACTGAAATTAGCCAACATTCCCTGCTTTGTCAATGAATGTTCACAATAAAATTACACGGAAACACTAATGGAACTTTTTTTTGTGTGTTTTAAGGATTTCTTACACTACACTGCCACAAGGTCTCAATGATTACAACAGGTTCCCACAGGTATTCAATGACTGCCACATTCAGCTGTAGGGTGGCTAATTAATTATTTTGGTCTTTTGCCATGTGAAATTGATGATGAGATGTTATGTAAAATGTTTTGGGGAAGAGGACAATCTGCATTGTGTATGACATTGCCTACTGATACTTGTAGCTTTCTCTCGTTTTTAAAGCCTACTGCCTAAATACAAATCTGAGCTTTTGTGCTAGTTGAGCTAAGGAGTGTTATTTGATGCGGTCTGTTTTTTTCTTTTGGTTAAAAGAGCCCAATGATATCCCAT
The DNA here is from genome assembly GCF_002910315.2 of Salvelinus sp. IW2-2015. Classification (NCBI taxonomy): domain Eukaryota; kingdom Metazoa; phylum Chordata; class Actinopteri; order Salmoniformes; family Salmonidae; genus Salvelinus; species Salvelinus sp. IW2-2015. Next base: position 147,378 of record NW_019942562.1, on the reverse strand, counting down.
TTGGGCCTTGGTATTTTGGGAGCTGCTCACTCTTTTCTGTGGACTGGGAATAGCATCTGATGTCTTAGCATTGCCCTGCCTGTAGTCTACTCATGGTTAGTGTACAGGGCAATGGCTTAGTGAGAGAGCCTAGTAGTTTCACTTTGGGCTGATTTTGTTCTCTCACGACAGTAGCCAGGGACGGACATGTCCAGCTGCTTTCTCACGACAGTAGCCAGGGACGGGCATGTCCAGCTGCTCTCTCACGACAATAACCAGGGACGGGCATGGCCAGCTGCTCTCTCACGACAGTAGCCAGGGACGGGCATGTCCAGCTGCTCTCTCACGACAGTAACCAGGGACGGGCATGTCCAGCTGCTCTCTCACGACAGTAGCCAGGGACGGGCATGTCCAGCTGCTCTCTCACGACAGTAGCCAGGGACGGGCATGTCCAGCTGCTCTCTCACGACAGTAACCAGGGACGGGCATGGCCAGCTGCTCTCTCACGACAGTAACCAGGGACGGGCATGTCCAGCTTTTTGTTTACTTAGGCTGATCGCTCAGGGGGAGAAACCTTCAAGGCAGAGCCACCTCCTACAATAGAGCTATATAACACCTGTTTGTCAACTGCGTTATGATGTGTGTGCAATGGAGATTTGGCTATAATATGCAGCATCATACTGTTCTGCTGTTAGTCAGCCAGTGTTGATGTGTTAAGACCTAACTGGGTTCTAAGTTAGTCATGTGTAGTCTGCCTGAGTCCTCCTCTCCCCTGTAACTATTCCTCCGGTCCTTGCTGTAAATGACAATGTGTTCTGTCAACTTGCCTAGTAAAATAAGGGATAAAGGGTATCCTGAGTTGAAACCCAGCAGGAGCATTTGACACTTGCCTCTGTTGCTTTGTGTAAGATCACTCTGCTTTGACTGTTTCCCACACTTGACTGTGATCTGTCTGCAGCCAAGGTATCCAGGAAGCTCACCTTCCTCTACCTTGCCAACGATGTCATCCAGAACAGCAAGAAGAAAGGACCCGAGTTCACCCAGGACTTTGCTCCTGTCATCGTTGATGCCTTCAAACACGTGTCCAGGTGAGATAATCAAACCTGGTTCCCGCTGTTTTAGCTATTGTYGTGGTTTTGGAGCATGAGCCTTCTGATGGTAGTTGGACGTGTGTGTGCAGGGATGGAGAGGATGGATGTAAGAAACAGCTGGGCCGGGTTCTGTCCATCTGGCAGGAGAGAGCTGTGTATGAGAACAACCTATTGGACCAGCTCTCACACGTTCTGCGTAAGTACCCTCCTAACCAACGGACACCTCGGGTGTGTACATAGTCTTAAGTGTTTTCCTTGTCCTGGCCTCCATCTACTCTGATCTGAAAACAGTGTATTCAGACTCATTCCCTTTTTCTACATTTTCTTACATTGCAGCCTTATTCTAAAATTGATTAAATATTATTTTCATGTCTACACACAATACCCCATAATGACAAAGCGAAACAGGTTCAGTTTTTTTATTTTGTATTTATCTTTCTATATCTTTTTTAAAACCGATACCTTAGGTGTTCAGAMCCTTTGCTATGAGACTTGAAATTGAGCTTCGGTGCATCCTGTTTCCATTGATACTTGATGTTTCTACAACTTGATTGGAGCACCTGTGGCAAATTCAATTGATTGTACATGATTTGGAAAGGCACACACCTGTCTATATAACGTCCCACAGTTTACAGTGCATGTCAGAGCAAAAACYAAGCYATRAGGTMRAAGGAATTGTCCGTAGAGCTCCAAGACAGGATTGTGTCGAGTCACAGATCTGGGGAAGGGTAGCAAAAATGTCTGCAGCATTGAAGGTCCCCAAGAACACCGTGGCCGCCATCATTCTTAAATGGAAGAAGTTTGTAACCACCAAGACTCTTCCAAGAGCTCGCCGCCTGGCCAAACTGAGCAATCGGTGGAGAAGGGCCTTGGTCAGGGAGGTGACCAAGTACCCGATCGGCACTCTGACAGAGCTCTAGAGTTCCTCTGTGGAGATGGTTGTCCTTGTGGAAGGTTTTCCCATCTCTGCAGCACTCCACCCATCAGACCCTTATGGTAGTGGCCAGATGGAAGAATCTCCTCAGTAAAAGGCACATGACAGCCCGCTTGGATTTTGCCAAAAGGCACCTAAAGGACTCGCAGACCATGAGAAACAAGATTCTCTGGTCTGATGAAACCAAGATTGAACTCTTTGCCCTGAATGCCAAGTGTCACGTCTGGAGGAGACCTGGCACTACCCCTACAGTAAAGTGTGATATTGGTAGCAGCAGCATGCTTTGGGAATGTTTTTCAGCGGCAGGCCTGGGAGACTAGTCAGGATCGAGGGAAAGATGAACGGAGCAAAGTACAGAGATCCTTAATGAGKGGCAGGGCCGAGTGGGGGTGGATTTTTTTCCAATTTTGACAGATGTGCATTGCGTTAACCAGCCTGATAGCTCACTTCCAATCTGGTTAATTTCTCTAAACTATGAATAGAATAGGAATTGAGTTTTATAGGCCTACTCAGTCTGCCTCTAACTGACCTATACCATAGTAAACCATATAGCCCATCTATCCTGTTTAAAAAAGATTGAAGACGAACTGAATTTGGTTCCATTTCAACATTTAWAAGTGAAACCAAATTGCTGATATAATTTGTATGTTACAAATAGCCTAGTACACACACTGAAACTTGTTCAAAGCAAAAGGCTATTGCACAGGAAAAACATGGACGATTGGGTGCATCGCAAATTCCGAACTGCTTGACAGCAACATAATAAACTAAAGCACTGATCATAGGGGATGATTTCAGAATGACTGCTAAGGCTTGATCATACATTTAATTGGGTAACCTAGCCTACAAAAATGTAACTCTCCATATGTTCAAATAAAAAAAACTGATTTTAACATGACATCAATAACGCAGCCACATCCCGAGTCCCCGGTGCCGATGCGTTCAGAGATCAAGATGCTTTAGTATTTCATTTTAAAAGCTCCTACCGAGAGAACAAACACTTTTCAGTGTGCACAAAAATAAAATTACTTTTTTCAAATATGTAGCCTACGATGCCATTCTCGATCATTTTAGGGAGAACAAACTACTTGGCCTACATTTGAACACCTCGGCAGAAGCTTTGCTATTCGGCGTCTTCCCAATTAAGTAGCCTAGTTTTTGTTAGGCCCTAGTTCTCTTCAAGTAGTCAAGCACTAGGGCAGCCCACCTCTTCCAATGCATTGTGGAAAAGTGTGCATCAAATTCTACTAGATGACGATATGAAATAAGTAGAACATCCTGGCATTTTGAAACACTTGATTTTAGAGAATTCACATAGTTAAAAAAAAAGAAGTAATTTCTTATACTGGGAATGAGTGAAGTTACTGCGTTGTTCCTGCTAGTCGTTGATTTCGGCAGCGCATCCCTAGATCTTATTGATCAGCTGAAATGAGTGACATCTAGGAATTTATACTAGATTTTTTAAATGTCACATTCTGTTAAACTTTTTTTTAAATTGCGTACTCAATTGGCCTACTAGGACGGAGGTATGTGTATTCAGACATGGCCAGTGTCAAAGGATGTGACATAGTGTTCATATCAGTGTGTTGTCATCTTCCCATGAGCGCTCACCCTGTATCCATGTTCCACAGTGGGCGAGAAGGCCAAGAAGAGGCCGTATGAGGAGATTCAACTGGACGACCAGAACCTGGCCTCCCAGAGCTCCCCAGCAGAGCCCCCACAGGTACAGGCCAACCCAAGACCTCACAGGGGGGTGGACTGGACTGTGTGTGAGGGGGCTGTTTAATGGCTAGGTTCAGTCAACCGATCTGAGGTTCTTTCTGTCGTTGCATTTACCTCTTCGTATCCCACTTGATGTTTTTTTGTATCCGCATGGCTTTAAGAAGAGTTTCTTTGTTAGTTCCTTGTTTTCTTAGATGTTTGGCCTGCTTTCTAACTGCAATGTGGGGATCTGTCCCCATCTGTCATTTCTTCCTTCTCTTCTCCCGTTCTTCCTCACTCTCCACCTTCCCTCTTTTTCTACCCCTCACTCTCAGACGGCAGAGTTAATCCGTGCCCTGCAGGAACTGGAGAATGCAGCCACTGGGGACTCGGCGCTGTGCCAGCGGATCTCCTGCCTGCCTGCTGAGGTGCTGGACACGTCACTACTGCACAGGATCACAGGTGGGCCCTGGCATACACTTCTATCCCACACTCTTGCACTARCTACAGTCAGCCCTGTGGAATGCTCCCGAGTGCCGCTGTTGGCAGGGGTGGTCAGGAGGGTGGTTCTACTCCAGAGCGAGGCTTGGCCGTTGAACTACTGCTGTGCTGACCCCTGCAAGTGCCCTAGCTCTGTATAACCTAGTTTTTGATGTTTCGGGGAACGTGTTAGTGTCTTCTGAAATCTACGACAGACACCATACTTACAGTTTGTTTAACTGTTGAACTGACGATTAGTTGGCCCTACAATTAGCAAGTTTCTCAATCACATACAGTACATTTGGAAAGTATTTAGACCCCTTGACGTTTTCCACATTTTGTTACGTTACAGCCTTATTCTAAAATTGACTAAATTGTCCCCCCCATCAATCTACACACTACCTCATTGTGACAAAGCAAAAACAGGTTTTTGGATGTTTTTGCGTAGTTTTATAAATATCACATTTCCATTAGTATTCAGACCCTTTACTCAGTACTTTGTTGAAGCACCTTTGGCAGCATTACAGTCTTGGGTATGATGCTACAAGCTTGGCACACCTGTATTTTGGGAGTTTCTCCCATTCTCCTCTGTAGAAACTCTCAAGCTCAGGTTAGATGGGGAGCGTTGCTGCACATCTATTTTCAGGTCTCTCCAGAGATGTTCGATCGGTTTCAAGTCCGGGCTCTGACTGTGCCACTCGGACATACAAAGACGTGTCCCGAAGTCCCTGCTGCATTGTCTTTGCTCTTTGCTTAGGGTCATTGTCCTGTTGGAAGGTGAACCTTCGACCCAGTCTGAGGTCCTGAGCGCTCTGGAGCAGGTTTTCATCAAGGATCTTTCTGTACTTTGCTCCGTTCGTCTTTCCCTCGATCCTGACTAGTCTCCCGGTCCCTGCCGCTGAAAAACATCCCCATAGCATGATGCTGCCACCATGCTTCACCGTAGGGATGGTGCCAGGTTTCTTCCAGATGTGACGCTTGGCATTCAGGCCAAAGAGTTCAATCTTGGTTTCATCAGACCAGAGAATCTTGTTTCTCATGGTCTGAGAGTCCTTTAGGTGCCTTTTGGTAAACTCCAAGCGGGCTGTCATGTGACTTTTTTTAGTGAAGAGTGGCTTCTGTCTGGCCACTACCAAAGATGCCTGATGGGTGGAGTGCTGCAGAGACGGTTGTACTTCTGGAAGGTTCTCCCATCACCAGAGGAATTCTGGACCTCTGTCAGTGAAYGTCTGGTTCTTGGTCACCTCCCTGACCAAGGCCCTTCTCCCATGATTGCTCAATTTGGCTGGGCGGCCAGCTCTAGGATGATTCTTGGTGGTTCTAAACTTCCATTTAAGAATGGAGGCCACAGTGTTCTTGGGGACCTTCAAAGCTGCAGACATTTTTTGGTACCCTTCCCCAGATCTGTGCCCTGACACAATCCTGTCTCGGCACTCTAGGTACAATTCCTTCGACMTCATGGCTTGGTTTTTTTCTCTGACATGCACTGTYAATTGGGGTACCTTTTATATAGACAGGTGTGCCTTTCCAAATCATGTCCAATCAATTGAATTTACTACAGGTGGACTCCAATTAGGGTTGCAAATGGTCGGAAACTTTCTGGTAAATTTCCGGAAGCTTTCCTTTGAAGTTTGGGGAATTTTGTTTTAATTCATCAAAGTGGGATACACAAGGCAATTCTAGGTCTTGTGGCTTATTTTGGTTAAACTATCCCCAATTCAATGGAATTGCAACCCTCTGCATGCACAGTGTACTCTTCCATCACATGTACAGCTGATTCTCAAGATCTTGCACACTAATGAGATGCTATTGAGCCCACACTACTACACTGTCTGTGCCAAGGACTACATGCTTTCTGGTAAGTTTTGATTACAATACTGGGTGAGGTGAATATATTTTAAGACGAGATTAAAAAAATTAAAAAAATAGTAGCCTACAGCAAAGTGTGTTTAAATCTTTTCTGCTAGTTAGTTTTTGCTACCATGTTGGTTTTAGCTTGCTTGAGCCTGCTGAGTGTTAATTCACCTGTTTCCATACATGCTTAATTTAAAACATTCATCTTACAAAGGAGTTGTTTAATCTAACTGCCTAACTATATATCTATACATGGAATTGTATTTGTTTTTTTTACTCATTTTTTCCCTCCTTATCTTTACAGGAAAATGCCACTGACACGATCTGATGTGTGGAGACATATCACTGCAGCTAATGTAGGAGGAAAAGCTACAGTGGGGAGAACAAGTATTTGATACACTGCCAATTTTGCAGGTTTTCCTACTTACAAAGCATTGTTAGACGTCTGTCATTTTTATCATAGGTACACTTCAACTGTGAGAGACGGAATCTAAAACAAAAATCCAGAAAATCACATTGTATGATTAAGTAATTAATTTGCATTTTATTGCATGACATAAGTATTTGATCACCTACCAACCAGTAAGAATTCCGGCTCTCACAGACCTAGTTTTTTCTTAAGAAGCCCTCCGTTCTCCACTCATTACCTGTATTAACTGCACCTGTTTGAACTCGTTACCTGTATAAAAGACACCTGTCCACACACTCAATCAAACAGACTCCAACCTCTCCACAATGGCCAAGACCAGAGAGCTGTGTAAGGACATCAGGGATAAAATTGTAGACCTGCACAAGGCTGGGATGGGCTACAGGACAATAGGCAAGCAGCTTTGTAGAAGGCAAAAACTGTTGGCGCAATATTAGAAAATGGAAGACGTTCAAGATGACGGTCAATCACCCTCGGTCTGGGCTCTATGCCAAGATCTCACCTCGTGGGGCATCAATGATCATGAGGAAGGTRAGGGATCAGCCCAGAACTACACGGCAGGACCTGGTCAATGACCTGAAGAGAGCTGGGACCACAGTCTCAAAGAAAACCATTAATAACACACTACGCCGTCATGGATTAAAATCCTGCAGCGCACGCAAGGTCCCCCTGCTCAAGCCAGCGCATGTCCATGCCCGTCTGAGGTTTGCCAATGACCATCTGGATGATCCAGAGGAGGAATGGGAGAAGGTCATGTGGTCTGATGAGACAAAAATAGAGCTTTTTGGTCTAAACTCCACTCGCCGTGTTTGGAGGAGGAAGAAGGATGAGTACAACCCCAAGAACACCATCCCAACCGTGAAGCATGGAGGTGGAAACATCATTCTTTGGGGATGCTTTCTGCAAAGGGGACAGGACAACTGCACCGTATTGAGGGGAGGATGGATGGGGCCATGTATCGCGAGATCTTGACCAACAACCTCCTTCCCTCAGTAAGAGCATTGAAGATGGGTCGTGGCTGGGTCTCCCAGCATGACAACGACCCGAAACACACAGCCAGGGCAACTAAGGAGTGGCTCCGTAAGAAGCATCTCAAGGTCCTGGAGTGGCCTAGCCAGTCTCCTGACCTGAACCCAATAGAAAATCTTTGGAGGGAGCTGAAAGTCCGTATTGCCCAGCGACAGCCCCAAAACCTAAAGGATCTGGAGAAAGTCTGTATGGAGGAGTGGGCCAAAATCCCTGCTGCAGTGTGTCCAAACCTGGTCAAGAACTACAGGAAACGTATGATCTCTGTAATTGCAAACAAAGGTTTCTGTACCAAATATTAAGTTCTGCTTTTCTGATGTATCAAATACTTATGTCATGCAATAAAATGCAAATTAATTACTTAAAAATCATACAATGTGATTTTCTGGATTTTTTGTTTTAGATTCCGTCTCTCACAATTGAAGTGTACCTATGATAAAAAATGACAGACCTCTACATGCTTTGTAAGTAGGAAAACCTGCAAAATCGGCAGTGTATCAAATACTTGTTCTCCCCACTGTATGTACATTTGCAAATACTGTGAAGAATGCAACAAAGATGCAGAATCATCTGGCCAAGTGCATAAAGTTCCCTCAGCGCTCACAACAAGCAACCTCTGACAGAAGTTCCTCTACTTCTGTTCGAGGTGAAAGTGATGAATCAGACACTATCAATAGCAACAGCACATGGTCCTCCTGGAATCAAAGTTTTTTGGTTTTGTTTTACTCAATAGAGGAACGTAGTCAGAGAAATGCTGATGAATGTCTTGCTCAAGCTGTGTATGCAACTCACCTCTGCTCACAGGCAATGAGGATTGGAAGAGATTTTGTTTTCTCATCCTGTCTGATGTTCAGACTCTGCTTGCAGATGTAAGAGAAGAAATCTGTACTGCCCTGCCCACTTCACTGTTGGTCCAAGCAGAGGAAACTGCAGTTCTGAAATGCATCAAAAAGCGTGAAGACTTCTGCCTGAAGTCCATACATGMCACAGCGTACGTGTTGGACCCCAAGTATGCTGGCAAGAGTATCCTGTCTGGTGCAGAGATCAACAAGGCCTATGGTGTCATCACTACCGTGTCTCGCCACCTTGGCCTGGATAAGGGCAAGGTTCTTGGCAGTCTGGCGAAGTACACTTCCAAGCAAGGGCTTTGGGATGGAGATGCAATATGGCAGTCGTGCCAACATATCTCATCAGCCACCTGGTGGAAGGGACTGTGTGGATCTGAGGCTCTTTCCCCTGTTGCCTCCATCATCCTCTGAATCCCACAAACATCAGCCGCCTCAGAGCGCAACTGGTCCTTGTTTGGGAACACACACCAAAGCACGCAACAGGCTGACCAATACATGGGTTGAAAAATCGGTGGCCATCCAGGCAAATTTGAGGCTTTTTGAGCCTGACAACGAGCCATCCTCAAGGTTGGAAAGGGACATGAGGCCTCAGTCTGATGTTCAAGAGGTGGACATTGAGGAGGTCCAGGGAGAAGACATGGAAGACAACCAAAGCTTTACTTTCTAGACTCATTTTACAGATGTTAAAAATACTTTTGGGAGATGCGATGGATCATTCAAAATTATCTTTTGTTCAGTGAAAACATCCCATGTGAAGAGTCAAGTCATTTAATTAAAGTTCAATTTGTAACAATTGTTTTTTTATTTCTATTGGCAGGATTTAATCATTTGCAATTGTCCACTTAAGGTAAAATGTTTGTCTCCATATATGGTAAATATATCCAATGCAAAAAATATCTACATTTTTAAATGGTATTAATATTAATTCCCATACTTTACCATGGAAAGTTTCCACCTCTGGATATTCCCCAAAATGTCCAACCCTAACTCCAATCAAGCTGTAGAAACATCTCACGGATGATCAATGGGGAGGCAGGTAGCCTAGTGGTTAGAGCGTTGGACTATTAACCGAAAAGTTGCAAGATCGAATCCCCTAGCTGACTAGGTAAAAATATGTCATTCTGCCCCTGAACAAGGCAGTTAACCCACTGTTCCTAGGCCGTYATTGAAAATAAGAATTTGTTCTTAACTGACTTGCCTCGTTAAATAAAGGTAAAATGGAAACAGGATGCAACTGAGGTAAATTGAGTCTCATAGCAAGTGTCTGAATACTTATTTCAGTTTTATTTGTAATACATTTCCCAAAATTTCTAAACCTGTTTTCACTTAGTCATTAGGGTGTGTAGATGAGGGAAAGAAAATATTTAATTTTAGAATAAAGCTGTAATGCAGCAAAATGAGGAAAAGGTTAAGTGGTCTGAATACTTTCTAGACTCATTTTACTTTCTAGACTCATTTTACAGATGTTAAAAATACTCAGTCAGCCACAAATGATAAAGGGCTGTTAGGTTGGAGACGTAACGAAAGGCTCTTAAGTCCTCACCCGATTTACCTAAATGCTCATTACAACCACCCTGTCAGTGCTTGATATCGTTTGTCATCATTGGAGACACTCACTTGTCGCAATTAACCCATTCAGCTGAAATGAAAGCCTTATCTCCTCCCTGTCTCAGATAAAGAGCAGGGTGAGCGCCTGTCCAGGCTGGTGGAAGAGGCTTGCATGCTGCTGGCAGACTACAGCGGACGTTTGGCGGCAGAGGTCGATGACCGGCGGCAGCTCACACGCACGCTCACCCTGTTTCTACACAGCCAGAGGGATGGCCTGGCCCAGAACGAGCAGAAACTAGAAGTGCGTAAATCATCTCTTTATTTTTTCACTACACTCTTCTCATTCTCCAGCTTCATTCTGTCTCTCTCACATGTTCTGTTTTTGTAGCAGGATTTTTCCTCAGTTTGTATCCTGTATCCCCTCAGCCTTTCAGGTGGTGTGCTTTGAATGTTTCCAATTGAATCGAATGTGGACTGCTCACATTTTGCCACAAGCAACACTTCTGAAGTATCATGTTCTGTCCCTTATTGAGTAAAACTTTAATGGGACAAAAACATTTTTATTTGGCCATGTCCAAACTTGAGATGCACGCTTAACTGGAGCTGTCATGCTAATCCTGAATTGATGTCAGTGGGAGATTTGCACAACAGTTTGAGTTAGATGTTTACCTCAAGTTAGGATTCAAGTCATTATGCCTCTCTCCACTTTCCAGTGCTGTCATCCACATGATTAGTACAGGCCCACAATGCTTTAGCGAAGATGACATCTCTCACCCCATTACTTGCAGAACAACTACAATCTATTTCCATTGGTTTCTAATACACGGTGGAGGTAAAATGTGTGTGTATTTGCAATTGCTGAATGCATAACTGTCCAGCCTTTACCCACAGGAAGTCGGCAAGATCAAGTATTCTGGTCTATGTATCTGCAGTTMAACAAATCTCTTGTAATAAAGAAAAAAAAAGAGAATAAAAATGAATCTGAGTGCTGTTATTTGCTTTTACTTGTGTGCATATTGGTGGTGGTGGGTTGAATGACTCCAGTCCTATTTAATAGACCTCTTGAGTTATGGTATTACATAATACATTAAACTCTTAAGCATAAAACTCAACTTCACCTGTTATGTTATCGCATACACATTACATATTTTTGTATATCTAAACCCAAATACTTTACATTGGAAATAGCCATTGAGCTCATAGCTTCAAAGTAGACCAGAGAAATGGKATTGAATGCCGTTTAAAAGTTCTACACAATGCACAAAGTTATGACAGACAGGTTCACATGATRTTTGTTAATTTATTTTAAGTGCATTTAGGTGTGGTTAGTGTTATAACCTCTTACTCATACTGGGGTAGTAAAAGTGTCTGAAGTCATGTTAAGCAGGTGTATAAATGGTGACCATTTATACTGGTCTTCAAATATGATTTTGGTTTCCTCAATTTGAATTGTGAAGCCCCTAAACCAGGTGTGGGCCACTTGCCCTAGGGGGCTGTAGTATGTGCAGGCTTTTGTTGCAGCCCAGCACTAACACACCAAATCACTAATACTGGGTAACCCCTAATAGAAAATGTTGTTTAATCGGGTGTTAGAGCCAGGCTGGAAGAAAAAGCTGAATGCTGCAGCTCCCCAGGACTTGAGTTGCCCACCACCTTTCCCTAAACACATGCCTCTTTGTGTCAGTACTATTGGCTATGGCTATTTTCTGACTTACCATGTCTGTTTACACCGGCAGCCTAATTCTGATATTTTCCTCTAATTGGTCTTTTGACCAATCACAGCTCTTTCAGAGCTGATCTGATTGGTCAGAAGCTCTTTCAGAGCTGATCTGATTGGTCAGAAGACCAATAATTGAAAAATATCAGAATTGGGCTGCCTGTGTAAACAGGGGTAGTTTAACTCTTCCATTCTGAGGATAGGGGGTTGACCTAGTATTTACCCATTTGTGTAGGGGAGTCATACACTTCAGTTAAGGGGTTGTTTCCAAACTGGGCCTTTGTTACAGGCCTTAGCATATCCTTGACTTGCCTATAAGGTTTAATTTCTCCCATACTGTACCATTCATTTGGCTTTAATGCTTATTTGAATATTTAGATTTGTCACACTGCACTAAAAATAGATAAGGAAACGCCTCTGTTTTTCTCTGTAGTAAATACATGACTGGATCAAACACTAGTTTCTGTCACTTCAAATTTAATGAAAGGATTTCATAGCTCACAACTAATGCCAGAATGGCTATAGTAAAGTTCTTTCAGAAATATTTCCCTTGCCATCAATGCTGTGAGGTTGAAGTAGGGTGATAGTTTTCAGTTCAAGAAACAATTCCTAACACAAACTAGTAATATAAAACTATGGAGAAAGAATGCACAGCACAGTGTCCACTCACTAATCTATACTTTAATATGTTCTAATGCCACTTAAAGTAAATAGGACTTCACAATGAAACCGAAATTATTGAATGTCATCAGTTTACTCTGATGTGCCCAAGTTACTTTGTAAACCCTCCCTTTCCCTAACCATTGTGCTAAAAGGTTATGTCTAATAATTGAACAGTGTATCCCACTCGAAGTATGTTGTACAAAACATATCACATCACTCTTCATACCTACTCTTGTTTCAGGAGTACAAGCACAAGCTGGCACGGGTAACCCAGGTACGGAAGGAGCTGCGTACTCGTCTCARCAACCTACCAGACCTCGCTCTGCTCCCCAGTGTGACCAGTGGACATTTGCACCTGCCCTCATCTGGTGTCGAACTTTATGACCCCACAGCCTGACAGTTCACCTGTGCTTTTCACCCTTGACTGACCACCCACCCTCTGATTGACACATCTCTCACCATATCGTTTAACATCTGGACTTCACTTAGTGGACATCAGAGTCACTTAATAACCTTTGATTGACGCATCTCCCAACCTAACATGGCCCATGTCCATCTTGCCATTGCGCTACTTACTGTTTGACCTAGGCTCTCACCTATCTTTCCCCATGTAGTCATGTTTATCATTGCTCCCTGATTGACACTGTCCATGCCTCTCTTACCAGTCATGTCATCCCTCCTATTTGCCAATAATCCCTCTTATTCTTTTCATAACAATAGATCATTCGTCTGATATATAATATATATAGAATTGATATATCCTATGCTTTCACATCTATTGATATTTATTGAAAGGCATGACCCAGGTTTTCCATACATAATGAACTCTCTTTCTTCCCCTATTCTATTCTTCCTCTGAATACATGGGAATACAGTGATTCCCTCTTGGCTTTTACCGACAGTCTTCCCATGATATTCCTCTTCTGTTTTCCCCTCTCTATCTAACCYCAACCTCCCCAAAATGGTCAGGAAGATATTGTTGTGATATTATTTTTGTATCGACAGGTATAGTGAATTTATATAGCACCAGAAATTGTATACTGAAGTTGTCCCAATGAATACATCCCCTCTGTATTGTATCATTATAATCAGCTGCAGTATTTTATTACATATTATTATCTTTGTGTTCTTTTATAACTGCTCTAAAGTATTCCCATTATGTGGACACAGCTCATGGATTTTAGATCTTGCTCTTGGGTGCTTCACTAATAGCAGGGATTGTTGCTGTTTAAGTTCTATATCAATGGCCTTAAAATAATTAAGCATGTTCAGAGAAGTTCTCTTGCCCAGATTTAATTGTAAAATTAAATAGTTGGGAAATGTTAGGTTACTGTTAAAAGTAACAGGTTTGAATATGTTTCACTTGTTTTGAGMAAAGCTTTTGAGAACAGAAACATGCATTGTTCATTGTAAACATTGTTCTTGAAGCGGATAACCAATTTATTTATTTTTACCACATAGACAAAGTTGCATGTAAATACTTGGAACCAATTGGTTTTATCTTGTATTGTCGTTATGGGCTCTCCAAGACCTGCTAGTCATTCCAAAAAATCTTTGAGTCTCATTGCAGATGCAGCTTTATAGAAGTTGAAGGTCTTCATAATAGTTGAAGCCTTTCCCATTTTGGAACAAGTGAGTTGAGACATCAGTGTTGTGTGCTTGTTTACTGTATTATTTACTGCCCCTTGGTTTTAACTTCTAGTGAATGATGTTCAGCCGCCTATGACAGCTATGCCCTTTAAAGAACTTGAAGGGGCCCACTGTTTGCAAAACCATACCTTATAACTTACTTGACTGAATTGTAAGTGTTCATTGAAACACATTGTTGTAACGCGTTCAGTTCTCAGAACCAAATAAACAGCAAAACAGAGGATAATCTATCAAGACTTGTTGTCATGTTTGTCTGCATCAATCCAGAATTATTTATTCTGGGGTGATTATTACCTGTAGTTTTAAAATGTGCACGTGTACTTACAGTGACACATGACCTCTAAAAATACAGTACTGTCAATGTCACATTGTTAAGCGATATGAGCACCAGTCCAGCAGGTGGCGGTATAGCATTTAGATCAGCAACATGGGGAATTATGTTGGTCAACCAGATTAAACAGGAAGTGGGTTTCTAAAAGCCAGCAAGCCATTTTTCGCTTTTTATTTGATCGAAGAATACTGCTAGTTTGCAAAAACGGTCTTGTTTATACTGTGTGAAATACGGTTGTCTTTTAACCTTGTTTTCGCCAAATTAGCATTAGCTGGTTAGTCACCCATCAGCTAACGTTCGTTTACTAACAACAGAGTGGTTTATCCATTAGCTACAGGGTATCTTTAGCTCGGTTCAGCTWGCTAGGTAAGTGGCTACATTTCAAATTTCCGGGGCAACAATGGAAGGTTTAGAAACGACATACGAGGATTCTAATGTCGAGGACTACATTGATTGTGATGTAAGTAACGTTGAATGTAGCCTAGGCACAATAAGCTAAACAAAATTATGTTTGTAATAAGCTAACGACGTTACTAGGCTAGCCTTTCCCCCCCCACCACCACATCATGAAGAATCTTCTATTTTTCAGATCTGTACCAGATCCATAAGGGGTGAAACCCTGTATAAGATCCACCGGACTACAGTACTACACATGAGGGTAAGAAGCAAAGTTGCAGTCAAATATTTTAACAACTCAAGTCACAACGATCTGTTACCATCTTATAACTACTAGAGTAATAAGGTCAAGACAAATCATGAGTAAAATTCCTGTTCACAAAATCAATCACAACGGTAAGTTTAAAAATAGTTATCAATTTCAAGCAGGAGGATGTGCTGAATGGGGCAATTCCATGGTGATGGAATTACAGACTTGTGATTATTTATTTTTTCACTTTAAAAATGTATGCCAACACAACCATTGATTTCAAAGTTTAACAAACCATACAACTCTATGCATACTGACTACTTGAACAATTTACACAGTAAAACAAAATACTGGATAATTTTTTTGTGCCGGGTTACGGTAAATCTCCCTCAGTTATATTCTGTTATCCGCACAGTTCTTCCTGTAAATGTTTTTGTCAAATTTTCTGTGGAAATTATTAAGTAGTCCTTGTGCATCCATAGAGTTCGAAGTTTAACAAACCATAGAAATCAATGGTATTTGTTTGGTATACAATTGAAAAATAAGTCTCAGCATGATTCCTTTACCGTGGAATTACAGTCCTCTGTTATTAACCTCTTCTTTCCAGAATTAAGGTACTGTGTTTTGTGTTCAAGAGCTTCCAGAAAGCAGCTATTGTTCACTTGTGTTCTYGTATGGTATTTTTCCTCTTTCCAGATGGCTTCATACTGCTTGTACAAATAACCAGCAAGGTATGGACTTAAATAAAGTTCATCTTTGCTTTCACCTTTGGTGTACCACCACCTTCTGGTGCACCTGATTTATGGTMCAGTATTTTCCATAAAACTCTTGTTTTAGTGAATATTCTTGATGAAAATGGCACCACGCAAACAAGAATGATCGAACAAATCGCCAGGAAGTATCTAAAACCCCTTGATGTGTAACAAATATGTGCACACTGGAACTGTTTCAGTTGAATTCTGCTATCTCTTGATTCCTCTTGCTCCCAGTAACAACCTTAAGATGGGAGTGTGCCAACAATATACTTTTTTATGTTGCGTCATGGTTGAACAGAAACCACGRGAGGCAAAATGGTGGTCATATTCTTCTTGGAAAGGTGTTGACTTTGGAACTTACCGATTTCCATTTTTACCCTGTGCCGTATACATGACGCTTGGAGATGTCCCCTGTCTAGGTGCTGTAAAATACTGATGGATATCGCTGGGTTTGAATCGGCATGACAACTTGTGGGAATATTGGACTGTAGAGAGAGTTGGAAGAAGGGAAAATGGTCTAATATTATAATATGTCATTTGGCAGAAGGAAAAATGGTCTAATGTTATAATGTCATTTGGCAGAAGGAAAAATGGTCTAATGTTATATGTCATTTGGCAGACGCAAGCAACGTAGTCATGCTTGCATACATTTTTTACGTATGGGTGGTCCCAGGTACCGAACCCTCTATCCTGGCATCGCAAGCGCCAGGCTCTACCAATTGAGCTACAGAGGACTATGTCTAGGCTTGTCTTTAAAGGATCAAATGAATCCCTTTTCCCATGCAAAGTTGAGACTACTTTTGTCGTCATGCTAGGTTTGGTTCTTCAATCCCCATGTTTCATTCTAATGGAACAACTTGACTTTCCGCTTCAACTTCACTGCTGCTCCAAAGACGGATCTTTTTGCCCTCAAAAGCAGATCATCTCGAGAAGGGACACCTATGTCTTGTCTTCCTGCTTGGGTCTCTTCGTGATTAATATCGAAAACAAAAATGTCCGTTATAACTGGTTATTTCAAGATTTTTTTCTAAGAAGTACCGTTGCCTCCTGTTAAGTGAGACAAGTGAACTCTGTACAACGCTATTCACTAGTCTCAATTGGAATATTGTTCATTCTTTTTTTATATACACCAGATCTGCACGTTCTGGTTTAGTGTACAAATTCATGATTCGCTCTTAACTTACCTACAGGACTTTGTCACCACAGTATCATGGATCTTATTCACCTCTGAAGCATGCTGAGTGTCTTCCACTGGAATTTTTCTGACGCTAGAAATTATAGTAACCACATTCCGCCTTCAGTCGTTGTATGCCTCTTGGGGATATTTCATAGTTTTCAAACCACAATTTTGCATTACAGTGATCATAAGAGGATGGACAGAGCAAACGGACAAATTCCAATAATGTACTCAATATTTTTAAGCTTTCAAATCAAATGAAGACACCCAGTTGCTAAGTTTGTGTCAAACCCAAACAACGGAAGTATAGGTACTAAATTAAGAGGGGCAGGTAAGGTCCAGGTCAGAGTCAAGATTGAGATGTATAGTATCACTCCCAAATGGCCCATCAKTGCACCTCGAGCTTTAGGTGTGGCTTCCTATTATATGTGTATGGTGTGCATGTGATTCCGTCCCGGGTCCTAACCCCATCTTTATCTGTAGTTCTGATAGCAAGGTTTCTGGTTACACCAACCAGTTACCTGCTGATCCATTGCTGATTGACTTAACTGAACCTGTTTTTCTCGGTTGCGTCTCCCTTCATTCCTGACAGAAAGAGGACCACCTGGTTTCTACTGGTAAGTAATTTCATCTTCCCTTCACTCACTGATTGTCGATGATGAGCTTGGACCTCTGTAAGTGTCTTGTTGCTGCCCCTTCCTTCTGGCAGAGGTTAAGGAAGTTCAGAGTTTCAAACAGGCTCACTACGCTCTGTGCCAATAGCGTTAGTGCACGTTGCAGAGAGGTTGTATGGAAGGGTTGGTACATAGTCATTTTTGTTGAGTAAAATTCGATTAAACTGAGACTGCGATATGAAGCTGCCACGATGAGCACCATGCAGCACCTCAGATCAGATGTGTGATGCAAGACCATGTGCTCAGAGTATCTGCTCATATAAATGGAACAATAAATGTAACATTAATGTCCACCAGTTTATTTATTATCCTATAAACTACTACTAGTTTGATGGCTGCAGCCATCAATTGTCCCATTAACAATCGCACATATTAGCAAACTTTCTTTTCAAACTTCACATTTCTCTTGTATAAGCTACTTATCGTAATGAACGATGTCAGCAAAATGCTTGCGATAAGTGATCGATGTCGATCATTTTCGGGTTTATCGTCCCAGCTCTAGGGTAGGGATGTTCCAAGAATCCTGGATAGCACTAACCATGCTTTTAGTTGTTGGGGAAATCAGTCCTATATTGCTGTTTGCTTTGCATTATTGACTCTACCTTCAGAGAGAGAGAGAGCAGTACCATAGCTTCACATGGTAGCAGTTTCTGTGAACATACAGTACCAGTGAAAAGTGTGGACACACCTACTCTTTGCAGGTTTTATTTTTACATGATCAAATAATAGCGAAGACATCAACTATGAAATCATGGAGTAACCAAAAAAGTGTTAACCAAATCAAAATGTATTTTATATTTGAGATTCTTCAAATAGCCTTGATGGCCTTTGCACACACTCAACCAGCTTCATGAGGTAGTCAACTGGTATGCATTTCAATTTTTTWAAATGTATTTTACCTTTATTTAACTAGGCAAGTCAGTGAAGAACAAATTCTTATTTTTCAATGACAGCCTAGGAACAGTGAGTTAACTGCCTTGTTCAGGGGCAGAACAACAGATTTTGTACCTTGTCATCTCGTGGATTCGATCTTGCAACCTTTCGGTTACTAGTCCAACGCTCTAACCACTAGGCCCAAAAATTAACAGGTGTGCCTTGGTAATTTGTGGAATTTTTTTCCTGTTTCAATGCATTTGAGCCAATCAGTTGTGTTGTGACAAGGTAGGTTTGGTAAGTAAGAAACACATCTCAACATCAACTGTTCAGAGGAGACTGCGTGAATCAGGCCTTCATGGTCGAATTGCTGCAAAGGAACCAATACTAAAGGACAGCAATAAGAAGAAGAGACTTGCTTGGGCCAAGAAACACAAGCAATGGACATTMGTTTTTTGGTTCCAACCGCTGTGTCTTTGAGACGCAGAGTAGGTGAACGGATGATCTCTGCATGTGTGGTTCCCACTGTGAAGCATGGAGATGGTGTGGGGGTGCTTTGCTGGTGACACTGTCTGTGATTTATTTCAAATTCAAGGCACACTCAACCAGCATGGCTACCACAGCATTCTGAAGTGATACGCCATCCCATGTGGTTTGCGCTTAGTGGGACTATCATTTGTTTTTCAACAGGACAATGACCCAACACACCTCCAGGCTGTGTAAGGGCTATTTGACCAAGAAGGAGAGTGATGGAGTGCTGCATCAGATAACCTGGCCTCCACAATCACTCAACCTCAACCCAATTGAGATGGTTTGGGATGAGTCGGACCGCAGAGTGAAGGAAAAGCAGCCTACAGTGCTCAGCATATGTGTGAACTCCTTCAAGATTGTTGGAAAAGCATTCCAGGTGAAGCTGGTTGAGAGAATGCCAAGAGTGTGCAAAGCTGTCATCAAAGGATGGCTACCTCGAAGAATCTCAAATAACATTTATTTAGATTTGTTTAAATGCTTTGGTTACTACATGATTCCAAATGTTATTTCATAGTTTTGATGTCTTCACTATTTTCTACAATGTAGAAAATAGTGGAAAAAACCCTTGAATGAGTAGGTGTGTCAACTTTTGACTAGTACTGTATATCTGCACCTGATTATGTACAAAATGCTCTTCCCATTTCGTGTGATGTCCACTTATTGGTATGAGAGAAACAGAACTTTATTGTTGGTTACTGCAAAAAATAGCTGTTTTTGTCAAACCAATCTAGCTGGCTCTTGCTGAAATAAGAATGGAATAAGTCCATGCTCACCGGTGGATTTCAACAGGTCATTAAACCATAGTATGTCTGCAGTCTACCACCTGAAACCATTAAGACTAAAGTAAATGTGTCTGTATGTGGAATAAAATTTCACACCAATCAATTGGATCCAAATCTGTGAACTGGGATTTGAGTCTAAGTAAGTATGTGGTTCTCCTGTTCTCTATGTACTGGAAGATGCTAGCTGAACAGAGGAAAATAAACATCCAAAGGACATTGTTCTCTATGCTTTTAAGAGGAGGACCTGGCAATGGAATCAATCACTTTTTTTAAAGGCCTCTCTATATGGGGAACTCCTAAGTGCGAATGCAGTRAAGGCTTTGGCCCACAACTGGCCTGCCAGCAATCACACAGCCCTTAACCAGACATGTGATTTAGCAAAGTCCCTTGCTTAGTGCAAGTGGCTAATCGAGTTCTATGCGTTGTCCCATTCTCCCACCCCGAGCACTGAGGACTGAAAACATCCACACTTTGGGTGATGTGTTTCCGAGTGAAAAGCACCTTTTCTGAGGCCGCAGTCATGTGGTCCCACAGCCTTCACACACTTGCTAAAGAAAAACGGGACTCTTTGCATTGTGCTCACTCTTGTAGCTATCGGTATGCACACTTTGAATGTTACCTTACCTTACAACTGTTTCGGCTGGCCTTTGGCGCAGAAGTATTTTCCTTTTATTTGTGAACAATGTTAAAAAACTTAAACTGTATATATCGTATGAACTAGAGTTAACAGCAAGGGGGCCGTACACATGAATGGTCACCGCTATGGTGATTTGCATCGCTATTCCTCGACTGCCTTCTATTTTCCTGCGATCGAATGTCCTAATGGACACTTCAAGAGTTCTACATTGCACAGACCGTAAGACGCAAGACTTAACAGTGGATGTGTTGAGCTGTGCCTGCTATTCTCACGGGTCAGTGTGCAAAAAATAAAATTGGCTGAGATATTAGACGAACATTGCGCATTCCTGTCCCTGGTAAGCATGCTTCAATCTCTTTGAAGAGACTCAATTCTATTAGGCTTGCAGTTCATTCCCCTTGGACACACAGCTACTTCGGGTTTTGCTGCAGTTGTCAGAAATGGGATTTCTGCGCTGTGGGGTCATTGCGATTTCTATGGCTGATTTTGGTGAAGGAACGCCGCAAGAAACACTTGAAAACGYCAGTCTCTTGGTAGTGACTCGCAGTCTGAGGGGAATGTCTGAAGGACTCAAACCATTTCCTTTCAGCAGACCAATCCATCTCAGTATGTATCCGTAACGTATATCACGCATGGATGATGATGGCCAGGTTATCCATGAATTTTAACCATTYGTGAAAACAAGCACTTGAATGCAGTTGGTTGAACTGGAGAGAGAGCAGTTCATACACGCAGATGAAGGACCTGGAAGGATTCTGTATAAAGGAATGGTCTAAGATCCCTCCCAATGTGTTCTACAACTCATTAAACATTTTAGAAAAAGTATTGAAAACAGAAATATCGATTTTGACCCCTACTTTTGAAAGAAAATGATTGTATTATTTCAAGTAATCTTTATCTGAGCRATTGTATTAGCATAATATAATTTCCCTTTTTGTTGCATACAATATAGATCAGTATATTTATTTGAGTCATTTTTGCTAGGGTTTATCAAGGGTGTCAATAATTCCGGACCCCACTGTATGTATGTGAATTATTGACTTTTCCAGTGCTAAGATTTAAGTTTTTACAGCTGTAGTCTGTTCAAGCACTATTTGTCATCTAAAGACCATATCATTGATTGTGGCATTGATCTCTAACTTCTGATGTTGTGGGTCTCACAGGACGGGCTACCAGGGATCATGAGTTACCAAATTTCACGGATATCAAACAATACCTCAAATACCTGAAACTTGATGAGCCAATCATCGGTAACTACTGTATTTTAAAACCATGTCTAATTCAACACAAAATTATAMCTTCCAAGTTGGTGCCCAAAGAGCATATACTTGTAGAAGTGAACTGGGTCAAAAGTGGTTAAGAGAGAGTTGTCGGTTTAAAGTGTCCCTTTCTGACCTGTGCGTCTCATTTCTTCATGTYAGGTTTGAGTCTTCTGGAGGAGGTGGAGCCAGTCTCCTATGACCGTCAGCCTGGCCCCAGATACATCTGCAGATTATGCGATCTGGAGGCATCCTTACCCAACATGGTCAATCATTTAATTGGTCGTAGACATCGACAGAATTACCTGGTAAGGAGGTGATTTACTGGCATAACCTGGATATGCGTCTCATGCATGATCCCCTTTCTTGCTGGACGTTTTATTAAAGCTAAGCAAGGATCATGATGGTCAGGATCTTAAATATAGTGATGCTTGATGTACTTTCCTTTTTCTAGGATTTGAAAAGGAAAGACTTGGCGACATGGGACAGTACCAATGTCCTGGATCAATCAGGGAAGGCTTTACGAGCCATGGCGGAGATTGTGGAAAGACAGAATGGTCAAGGAAGTCCAAAGGTAAGTCATGATGACTATAGGATTCCCCTTGGTAAGGTACCTGCTTATTGACAAGAGTTTGTATTTATATTTTAGTCATTTTGCAGACGATCTTATCCAGAGCGAYTTACAGGAGCAATTAGGGTTAAGTGAACATCAACAGATTGTTTTTACTTAGTCAGCTCGGGGATTTGAACCAGCAACCTTTTGGTTACTGGCCAACGATCTTAACGACTAGGCTACCTGCCACTGTAGGTCTACATACCAGTCTACATACAAGTGTTATTTGTGTTCTATTTGAAATCTTCTAATCCTAATCTTTGGTTTTTATTTTAGATCTTGAGGAAAAAACGAAAGGTGGACAAATTGAACATTTCTAGCGGTAAGATCTTTTCAGAATTTTTTTTGACACGTCTATTAGTTAAATCAGAAATAAATACAAAAAAAATCTAAACTAAACATTTGCCAACCATGAGTCATTGAACTAATAGTGTTTATTCTCAACTTGTCCAATATCAAACAGAAAACGTTGACAATGTTATTTTCCCTTTTTCAGTTCCCCCGAAAGAAAGAGAGGCCAAGAATCAGCCAAAACCAACACTTTCTCATCCATCAGACATGAGGCGGGAAGGAAACCTGCATCCAGGGAGGATGGATTTCCCGGACGGGGAGTACCACCACAGAGGAGGCCGTCCTGAAGATGATCTATATAGACCTCCATTCCATGAAGACGATCCTTACTTATTGTCTGGGGCAGTGCGAGAGGTCTACCTGAGGGGAGGAGACCCCAGTCTGCGTAGTTTTGAGGAAGACGAGCTTCGTAGAGCAGGCTATCATGAARATGACCTTCGTAGACGGGAGTTTATGGAGGATGATCTTCGTAGAAGGGATCACTACCTTGACGAACAAATCCATGGTCAGGATTATTTGGAGGACATGCGTAGACGAGAGTTCTTGGAGGGTGTTAGAAGGCCAGGCCACCAAGAGGAAATCGCTCATCGCCAAGCATACCATGAAGAACCTCCACGCAGGAGTGTCTACCCGGCGAATGATCCTCTCAAACAGTTCTATTCTGATGAGGTTCTCCGTAGAACATTTCATGCTGCTGAAGCTTCTAAGGAGCGGGCCTTTCGAGAAGATGAATCACCACATGGGAGGAGCTATCCTCATGTTCCGGCCTATCCGCAGGAATTTCCTCCTGAACGTGCCTATCCTGACAAAGCTCCTCTCTGCTTTGAACACGCCCATGGAAGGGCAGCCCACGGACCATCTGTTCATGAAGACCCTTACTCCGAGGATCCCCGTAGAAGCGGATACCTTGAGGAGGCGCAACGCAGGGCGTACCCTGAGGAWCAACATGGGCCAGCCTATCCAGAAGGCAACCCTCATATGCGATCTCTCGATAGGGATCCAAATGGCCGTGGCTACCCCAAGGGGCCAGAAGGGCAAGGAGCTGCTGACGAAGACTTGAGGTTCCCAAATCAAATGGAGAAACCAATGGAGACAGGGGGTCAAGGCAGCAGGGAGCATTTGTTTGACCTTGTCAAGGCCATTCGTCAGGAGGGGAGGGGTCCGCAGCATCCAGAGACAGAGCGAGGGATGGGACCACCAGGYACGAGGGGGACTCCTCAGAGGTCAGCAGAGGGCGGCAGAGTGAGAACAGATATCCCCGAACCTTTCCGGCGCTTCCTGGAAGGAGCCACAGATGACCACAAGAGCCCCGGGAAACGGAAGAGAAAGAGCAGGTTCTCCGATGCCTCAGAACAGGATCGGGGCGTGTTGAAGTTAGTGTACTTATTCACACTTACATATCACCACGTGTTAAACTTCTCCATCATTACATCCTGAGGTGAAAGGTGTTTTGGTTACTATTACGCTAATGATTCTTACAAAATCTTTTTCCCTCCAGGCAAGCTGATGACAATAGAAGGTCAGAACCTTTTGCCAAGCCACAGGTATATAGACAATGTTTTTAATTAAACCTTTATTTAACTAGGCAAGTCAGTTAAGAACAAATTCTTCTTTACAAGGACGGCCTACACCGGCCAAACCCAGACGACACTGGGCCAATTGTGCGCCGCCCTATGGGACTCCCAATCACGGCCAGTTGTGATACAGCCTGGAATCTAACCAGGGTGTTGGTAGGGACGCTTCAAGCACCGATGCAGTGCCTTAGACCGCTGCGCCACTCGGGAGCCCTCTTCTAAGCGCAACTGACATTTTTAAATGTTTTACATTTTAGTAATTCAGCAGACACTCTTATCCAGAGTGACCTACAGGAGCAATGGGGTTAAGTGCCTTGCTCAAGGGCACGTCGACAGATTTTGCCTAGTCGGCTCGGGATTTGAACCAGCAACTTTTGTTACTGGCCCAACGCTCTTAACCACTAGGCTACCTGCCGCAACTGACAATTGCTAAAGTTTGTTAATGGTCTATGTAATGTCTTACTGTGATATTGAGTACCTTATTCTAATTGTTTAGGGTGCTTATCAAGGAGTAGCAGGATCCAGACCGATGGTAGAGGAAACTCCAGACACTGGGAATGTTTTGGATGTACTGGTAAGATCCTAATAAAAGAGGAGTAACACCAATCAAAATGCCATACCTTTTGCACAAAGACAACTCATAGCCATAGCCTTTAGTTGACGACTTTTGGGAAGAGAAACTTTATTATTTAACTGACCATGTTCTTTAATGTACTTGCTTTCCCTCTAGAATAACATACAGGTTGAGAATGTGGAAGAGGCCAACTTCCTGAAGGACAAGCTGTGTAACCTTCTGAAAGAGTTCCAAGACAAAAAATATGAGAAGACAGCGGTAATGCCTGCGGTAGGTATTCATTGTGTTGCGCAGCATGTTGCGCCGTTGCTTTACGGATGTCAGTTGACGATGAATGGATATAGGCTGACGTGAGAATGCAAACATTTCCTCTTCTCTGAAACTTTAAAAAAGTTGGTTTATGTAAGTAAGATGATCCTTCCCTCATTTCAACTGTAGTACGAAAGCCTACATCCAACAGTAATTTCCAAAGAATATAATCACATGAGCAAGGATCACCTGGAATATCCCAGAGATGGCTATGAAGGAAACTACAGAGAAGTGCAAGAGGAAAGACATTACGAAGGCCATCCTCCCAGACACTCAAAGGAACGCTCACAGGAGCGCTACAATCCAGAGACCCTACAGGACCCTTACAGAGACACAGACATGAGAATGGAGAGGAGAGCTCAATATGAAGGTAAATTATGTGTGCATGTTTCTCGCAACAAAATTGCAGAAGTTCATTACAGTCATTTTGTTTATCTGTTTGTGGGACTTTATTATTATAATTTTTTAATAATTCCACATCTACATCATCCTTCTTTCAGAGGTCTTTGGGCATGTTGAGATGTACCCACAATCTCATGCTCGTCCAGAGGAGCCAATGGCATACCCCCACGAGAGGTGTCAGGGGCCGATGTACCCTCATGATTACCCACCTGCAGGGGATCTTCACAATCCATTCAATCCTACACCCCCAATACACTGGGAGCGGGGGTACAGGATGGGTGTCCCTCAGTCCACCAGCCTAGACAAAATCACCTCCACTCTCCTGGAGCTTGTGGCAAGGAAAAAGTGATTTTACAGTAGAACCACCATGTGCAAAAATATTTGTATTGATCTGAGCTCAAATGTATTTCTGTTGGAATTTTGCTTTTGAAATGTTTCTACACGTTTATTTGCTTTAATTGTTCATGTTGATGGCTAGTTTTAAGGGTTAAAGGTTTTGTAGCAATTATTTGACATTAGTAATAAAAAAATTGCTTTGAACGGTGTAGACATGTTGTTGAAAACAAATTAATTTCTTTTGAATAACTTCTATTCACTTAACACTGCATTGTAACTGACAATAAAACATTTGTGACCACAAATGAGTACTGATTCAAACAAGATTGTTAAAGAAATATTACACTAAAAAAAATATAAACGCAACATGTAAAGTGTTGGTCCCATGTTTTATGAGCTGAAATAAAATATCCTAGAAATGTTCCATACGCACCAAAAGGTTCTCATTTTGTGCACAAATAATTTTACATCCCTGTTRGTGAGCATTTCTCCTTTTCCAAGATAATCTATCCACCTGACAGGTGTGGCACATYAAGAAGCTGATCAAACAGCATGATCATTACACAGGTGCACCTTGTGCTGGGGTCAAAAGGTCACTAAAATGTACAGTTTTGTCACAACACAATGCCACAGATATCTCAAGTTTTGAGGGAGCATGCGATTGGCATGCTGATTGCAGGAATGTCCACCAGAGCTGTTGCCGGAGAATTTAATGTTAATTTCTCTACCAGACACTGCCTCCAACATCGTTTTAGAGAATTTGTCAGAACATCCAACCGTCCCTACAACCACAGACCATGTGTAACCACGGCAGTCCAGGACCTCCACATCCGGCTTCTTCACCTGTTGTGATTGTCTGAGATCAACCACCTGGATAGCTGATGAAACTGGGTTTGCACAACCAAATAATTTTTGCGTAAACTGTCTCAGGGAAGCTCATCTGCGTGTTTATCGTCCTCACAAGGGTTTTGACCTGACTGCAGTTCGGCGATGTAACCAACTTCAGTGGTCAAATGCTCACCTTCGATGGCCACTGGCACACTGGAGAAGTGTGCTCTTCACAGATGAATACCGGTTTCAACTCTACTTGGCAGACAGCGAGTATGGCGTTGTGTGGGCAATCGGTTTGCTGATGTCAACGTTGTGAATAGAGTGCCCCATGGTGGCTGTGTGGTTATGGTATGGGCAGGCATAAGCTACAGACAATGAACACAATGGTATTTTATCAAAGGCAATTTGAATACATAGAGATACAGTGACGAAATCCTGTGGCCCATTGTGGTGCCATTCATCCACTGCCATCACCTCATGTTTCCACATGATAATGCATTGCCCCATGTCTCAAGGATCTGTACACAATCCCTGGAAGGTGAAAATGTGCCAGTTCTTCCATGGCCTGCATACTCACCAGACATTTCACCCATTGAGCATGTTTGGGATGCTCTGGATCAATGTGTACGACAGCATGTTCCAGTTCCTGCAAATATCCAGCAACATTGTACAGCCATTGAAGAGAAGTGGGACAACGTTCCAAGGCCAGAATCAACAGCCTGATCAACTCTATGTGAATGAGATCTGTCGTGCTGCATGAGGACCAACAGATGCATTTCTGTGACCAACAGAATCATATCTGTATTCCCAGTCATGTGAAATCTATAGATTTGGGCCCAATTTATTTATTTCAATTGACCGATTTCCTTATATGAACAATAACTAAGTAAAAGCTTTGAAATTGTTGCGTTTTATGTTTTTGTTCAGTGTAGTTTTCCGTACAAGGATTAGAAAAATATGGACATTGGGATAGAATGGGAACACAGAGTATTTGGTTTTCAAATGTAGGTTATTGTTCTATAAGTGATGTGGTAGAATAAGCTGTTTTACTTGTTCTTTCCGTGGCAGATAAACGTTTCTCTGCATGTTTGATGCAGAGAATCTCTTATGGAAAGGGGGTGGAACAGCACCATAGATTTATGGCCAGCACCCAGCAGGTCCCTAAAGTATTCACACACCATTGCACACCCTTTGACTTCCTGGGTTTGTAAAATAATTATGTGAAGCATTTTGTAGTTTGAGGCTCTTTTTTTCTTTTCTTTTTTWWWTYTKTTTTWWAAATGTATTTTATTCATAATACAAAAATCAACTTACATTGCTACATCAAACATGTCTAGCAAACCAAACACATGTATTAACAATGCTCAAACATACAAAAAATATAAAAATAAAATACAAAAAATAAACAATTTAAGTGCAATTATATTCACTCTGAAAATATCTTATTATAATGATTCATGAAGGTGTTATTCTTGTTGTTATTCACTAGGGTTAGTGTTTTAATAAGATAATTAAATTCAATCAGAAAAATTGGTAATTTTGGTATAGAATTTTGGAATTTTTGTTTGTGTATAAAGTATTTGGCAACAAGAATAAAAAAAATGAACAATCATTTCAGTGGTTTTGTTATCATTGCAATAGTAACATATTATATATTTTATGTTAAAATTATAGGCAGTGTTCATAATGGTAAATAAGTACTTTGCAAGTTTTTCCCAAAATTCTGACACAAATTTACATTCAAAGAACAAGTGAGACAGATTCTCACCTTCTTTTTCACAGAAAACACAGATATCATCAATAGCCACAAATTTGGAAATCATAGAATTACATGGATATATCTTATGTAAAATTTTGAAGTGCACTTCCTTAACTTTGTTTGGTATACAGTATTTGTAAGGCCTTAACCATGTATTTTTTCCAGACAATGTCAGGAATAAGCATGTTCCAGAAAAACTTTCCTCTTGGTGTAAGTTGGTTTTGTGAATGAAGAATTTGTCTTATATATTTATTMCAACAAGATTTCTCAAGTAAGCCCACGCCTTCCAATYTGAGTTCTGGATMAACTTTGTKATCATTCCCAAAATTAAGATGACTTTTCATAAGTGTAGTTAGACCACTGGGAACGGCTTTGATCACAGAAATAAACTCTCTGAAAGGTATTGGAAACTCTTTCATTGTTATAAATTGTTCATATGTGAGAATATTACCCTTGTTGTCGAAAATATCTAGAACAAAGTCAATATTCCTGTCATGCCAGCTGGGGTAGAACAATGACTTATTCCTTACAGTAATGTCTGAATTATTCCACAAAAGAGCTTTATGAGGGGAAAAATTGTGCAGGAAACATATTTTCCAGGCCATTAAAGCTTGTTGGTGAAACCTAGCCAATTTAGCAGGTAATCTTTCAGGAATATAATTACATTTCAGTAAAAATCGAAGACCTCCCAATTTATTAAACACATTATTTGGAATGAAATACCATATTGAGTCAGTATCGAGCAAACATTTTTTCAGACAGTTTATCTTGAAAGTGTTATTTATGTCAACAAAATCCAACACTTCTAGACCGCCTTCAGCTTTTGTTAGAAAGGACAGATTTTTTTAGTTTGTGAGACTATTTTTCCAGATGAAGTCAAGAAAGGTCTTATTGATCTCTTTACAAGTAGCTGGATTTACTACTAAGAGACAAAACGAGACAGTCCTCTGCCTTGGACAGAAGTACTCTCCCAAGTATAGAAAGATCTCTTTGTAGCCAATTATTAAATATATTTTTAGTTCTTCTTAATTTTAGGAGAGAAATTCAAATGTTGTCTGACTAAGTGTTTTTTTGACAGATGTATTCCTAAATATTAACACAGTCCTTTACAGGAATATTTTCAATTTCTTTATCATCAGAGTCAAATAAACATAAGATTTCACATTTAGAAACATTCAGCATTAATCCTGATGCAATAGAAATGCAGTTAAAGCATTAAGGGCATGTGCGACCTGGTCTTTGTCTCTTAAGAAAAGAGTAGTATCATCAGCCAGTTGGGAAATTTTGATTTCTTTGTTAAAATGGTTAAGCCATACAAATTTGCATCATTCAGAATTCTAGAGATAGAAGTTCCACAACCAAAATGAATAAAAATGGCGAAATTGGGCACCCTGTCGTACACTTCTGTTGATACTAAATCTTTTGGAAGTATTTAAGGTTTAGTAGCACAGAACTATTTATATCTTTGTAAAACATGCAAATTACTTTATAAAATGTTCACCAAATCCAAAAAGTTTAAGAGACCTAAAGAGAAATTCAGTTCAATTGTGTCAAAGGCTTTACAGAAGTCCAGAAATAGGACAACCGCATCTGAGTCAATTGCATCTGAATAATCTAAAGGTCCAAGACTAAACGAATGTTAGAGCTTATGTGACGGCCCTTCATAAATCCTGTTTG
The DNA here is from genome assembly GCF_002910315.2 of Salvelinus sp. IW2-2015. NCBI lineage: Eukaryota > Metazoa > Chordata > Actinopteri > Salmoniformes > Salmonidae > Salvelinus > Salvelinus sp. IW2-2015. The sequence continues at coordinate 117,369 of NW_019942562.1, read as the reverse complement.
AGTCTCATTTAAATGGTATCTATTCCTTTCTTTAATCTTTTGGCATAAACCAGAGCAATCAATTTGTAATCAACATTTAATAAAGTAATTGGTCTCCAATTGTCAATGAGAGAAGGGTCTTTATCACGCTTCGGAATCAGAAATAAGGCCCTGTTTCATAGTGGAGACCATTTCCCCATTTTTAATCAATCTTGAAACATATTGAAAATGGGGTCTTCTAGCAACTCCCAAAACTGTCTATAGAATTCAACTGACAGGCCATCAGGGCCAGGTGATTTCCTTTTTATCATTGAATCAGAGCCTCTCTAATTTCTCAATTGACACAGGTGAATCGCAAACTGAGTGGAATCATCCTCAATTACAGGGACACAATTCTGAATGTGGCAAATGTAGCTTTCACAACCATCTTCCTGAAATTGAGAGCTGTAAAGGTTTTCATAAAAGGAATTGACAAATGATATATTGTAATGGGATCTTTGCTAAAAACATCGTCACATGCTCCTAATAAGACCCTTTTTACCCAATTTACCAGGAAAGTACAGGATTTAACATCAAATACTCAGGAGGCTTTTCTAATTTTTTCAGGGGAATTTTATGAAGAACACCTGATGCGAATGTGTCGTTATCCTCCTAGAACGGTCAAAACCCTAAAAATAGTAACATTATTACTACATTATGCAAGGATCTCTGTGTTGAGGATGCCTGGCATTATTTCAATCCGGATGCTAAGGGTTATACCTGGACCAACAAAACTATGTCACSTAAATCTAGAATAGATTTATTCCTAATTTCCCCTTTTTTGTTACAATTTGTTATAGATGTAGATCATCAGTTGGCTCCCTTTTCTGATCATCACTTGATTTCCCTGAATTTACAAGCTACTAAAAAATCAAAAGGTACTGGAGGGTATTGGAAATTAAACAATACACTTCTTAAAGATACTGATCTCATTGAAAACATCAAATCATTAGCTAAAGATATTTTTGCAAGAAAAGACTTGGGTCATGGAAGTAGATGGGAATTYTTCAAATATAAAGTCAGAGTTGTAGCCATTAAACGTGCCAAAGAGCTGATGCAATTAAAGCACCTTAGAGAAAAGGAGATGATGAGCAAGCTTGACAGTTTTCTAAAGAAAGATAATCTATCTGAAGAAGAGGAGTCTGTGTTCAGGTCTTTACAACTAGAATTAGAACAGACTTACACCGATCTGGCAAAAGGCGCCTTTGTAAGGTCAAGAGCAAAATGGATTGAAGAGGGGGAAAGAAACACTAGTTACTTTTTTGCACTTGAAAAGAGAAACTACAAAAGAAAATCTATAACTGCACTCAAAATTAACGTAGTTTGAGGCTCCAAGGCTCAGAATTKAAAGTTCTTGACGTCAGCGCACCAACGTTGCACAGTTTCCGGTTAGAGCAGATGTACTTGGCAGCCATCTTGTTTCCCGTTGCTACTGAAATAAAATAAATAATACGGTGAGCTGAACTTCACTTGTGCTAACCCGTAAAACAAAGTGAGTAAAAATCAGATTATATACATGGTTAATGTCTATATGTGAAACCATACTGTGTCGCTATGGAATTGGGCCTATGACTTTGCGCATTTTCAATTGCTGTTCTTGTCCAATAGACGATTGTTTTGGAAGATGAACATAGGCGCCATTTCCCTCCCCGCTCTCTGAGCCGCTTATTGGTGGCCAGCTGAAAGGAACCGAGGCGGCCAAGAAACTGCCGCACTGAGGCCGCCATGTTGGCTCTTGTCTAAATTCTGCCTCGTACGACTGGCGATTTTTGGTAGATCCCTAATGGCGTCAGTTTCACAACTAACTGAACCCGTAGAAACCTTGATTGGTGGAATCTAGTCCGAGGTTTGATTGGTCTGAAGGACAGATTCTAACGTAGTCTTTATTGGTTAGAGAGCTTTACCCCAGTTTAGCAAACTTTCCATTGATCAGCAGTACATGTTGTTCAGTGGAGAATTAGCTCTAACACATGGGCCAATGTGTATCATCGTTTTCATTGACTGGGTTGGGTTTACCATCGAGCACATAAGTAAACTAGCTTCAACAACTACCCGAGCCAGGGCTCTCTAACCCTGTTTCTGGAGAGTTACGTTCCTGTAGGTTTTCGCTGCAACCCTAACGCACCTGATTCTAATAATTATTTGGCTGAGCAATTGAATCAGGTTAGTTATAACTGGTTGTGTTGAAAACCTACAGGAGTTTAACGTTAGCTCTMCAGGAACAGGGTTGGAGAACAATGAACTATCAATATGTCTACGTTTGGCTAGGTAACAATACATTATGCTTCTACACCTGCATTGCTTGCTGTTTGGGGTTTTAGGCTGGGTTTCTGTACAGCACTTTGAGATATCAACTGATGTACGAAGGGCTATATAAATAAATTTGATTTGATTATAACACCGTATTAAGAACTATGGGCCAGCGAAGCTAAACGTTCGCTGATTAAGCTAGCCTTTTCATCCAGGTAGCTGGAACCATATAATTAGAATACTAGAATGTACATGAACYTTAAGACGGGATAGGTCAGCCATTTTGGTCAGGGAGTTGGTTTGCCAATGTTGTTATAAGATATTGTTTAAAATAATGAATTTGAAGAATGTATGTTTGTTAGCTAGCCAGACAATTTTACAAGTTAACTGCCAATATGGCACATTTTATTAAAACTATGCAAAAAAACTAAAATACACCTTATGGAACAGGGGATTGAATAAACAAAAACATAGGTGCATACACACACATGATAACATACACACACATGATAACATACACAAACACACATACATGGATTTTGTGTTGTGGATATGTGGTAGTGGAGTTTATTTTATTTTTTTATTTCACCTTTATTTAACCAGGTAGGCTAGTTGAGAACAAGTTCTCATTTGCAACTGCGACCTGGCCAAGATAAAGCATAGCAGTGTGAACAGACAACACAGAGTTACACATGGAGTAAACAATAAACAAGTCAATAACATGGTAGAAAAAAAGAGAATCTATATACAATGTGTGCAAAAGGCATGAGGTAGGCAATAAATCGAATAATTACAATTTAGCAGATTAACACTGGAGTGATAAATCATCAGATGATCATGTGCAAGAAGAGATACTGGTGTGCAAAAGAGCAGAAAGTAAATAAATAAAAGCAGTATGGGGGGTGAGGTAGGAAATTGGGTGGTAAGTTTACGATGGACTATGTACAGCTGCAGCGATGGTTAGCTGCTCGGATAGCAGATTTTTTAAAGTTGTTGAGGGAGATAAAAGTCTCCAACTTAGAGATTTTTGCAATTCGTTCCAGTCGCAGGCAGCAGAGAAACTGGAAGGAAAGGCGTCCAAATGAGGTTTAGCTTTAGGGATGATCAGTGAGATACACCTGCTGGAGCGCGTGCTGCGGGTGGGTGTAGCCATCGTGACAGTAACTGAGATAAGGCGGCACTCTTACCTAGCATGCCTTGTAGATGACCTGGAGCCAGTGGGTCTTGACGACGAACATTAGCGAGGGCCAGCCGACTAGGGCATACAGGTCGCAGTGGTGGGTCGTATAAGGTGCTTTAGTAACAAAACGAATGGCACTGTGATAAACTGCATCCAGTTTGCTGAGTAGAGTGTTGGAAGCTATTTTGTAGATGACATCGCCGAAGTCGAGGATCGGCCTGAGGGCACACTTGGTGTGTTGTGAAATCTGTTATGAATGTATTGTAATGTTTTTAAAATTGTGTAACTGCCTTAATTTTTCTGGACCACAGGAAGAGTAGGCAGCAGCTAATGGGGATCCATAATAAATTCAAATCCACAACCACAAACTGGAAAAAAATCAGTTGATAATAGGACTTAAGCAAGTTGTAAATGCAACAAATACTGATATTGTATCATATAACACTCACAGCTTTCCAAGAAACATTTCGACATGTATGGTCTGTTTACATATGAGGCTATTTATACTGACAATTTATATAAAACCTGTATAAACTGTGTTTATGGTAATATTTTAGGGTGACAATTCTATTAAACATTTTCCGATATCGCATGCCTTTTATTTTCCTGAATACATAAAATCATGATTATGCCTCTACTGCAGGGTCCTCCAAGATCCTGGAGAACTATTGTCCTGTATTTTTTATTTTTTTTACTCTAATCCTAATTTAGCACACCTGATTTTAATAATTAGCTGGTTGATGAAATGAATCAGGTTAGAAACAACTGGGGTTGGAGCGAAAACCTACATGAGGGTAGCATTCCAGGAACAGGGTTGGAGAACCCTGCTCTACTGCCATTCATTCCAATTAGACTGGTTTGGATTTCTCCATGACCAATATGGCTATAATTTTCACCTTTTTCTGGATATTTGAGGGTTTATGACGCGTATCAAACACAGTCCACAGAGGGCAAAGTGTCTGCGGGTTTTCGCTCCTCCCTTGTACTTGATTGATGAATTAAGGTCACTGATTAGTTAGGAACTCCCCTCATCTAGTTGTCTAGGTATTCATTGAAAGTACAAACCAGCAGACACTAGCCCCGTCATGGAATTAATTTGACACCCCTGATTTATGACATATAGTCCAAGGCCCACCCACCAAAAATGTTGTTCCGTGACCCAGGAAACAAAACTGCAAAATTTCAACAACATTATGTAGCCTAGATAATGTTATGAATATGAACATTGTGTGGTTCAAAACTTAGTTGCAAGATTTTTAGCATCAATCTTGGGTAATTTCCCTAACAACGGTCGGACGTTGCTATGTTTCACTTTGGTTAATTTTGTTCCACTCTGGCACACAGAACTCTTTGTGAGTTTCGTTGTTCGTCCTTGCGTAAACTCAAGCAACACATGTTACCGGTCCTTTACTGATCCAGAAAAAAGGAAATATGTTTTAACCATGTACAGTGGTTTCTCAGTTAATATAAGACATTTTGGCAGCTGTATTTCGCCTACAAGGGCCCTCATTGCGTTTTTCTGATAGTCAACCTCAAGACAGAACCATGTTTGCTAGCTAACTCAGTTCTCAAAACATTCAAGGTCCCAACAGCTACATAAAGGGTTGTTCTGGCATCTGAGAAAAATCGATTTTGGGATTCCTCCAGTCCGGTACATATGTTGCTTTCTCCAAACATGGACAACTGAACATGTGTAACAATTGAAACCAAGGTGTAACATGGCAACCTCATAATGTTGCTAGGGGAGATTACCCAAAAGCGCTCTGATTACAAAATTGTACCTTTTGATTTATAATATTTAATTAATGTGCAACTTTTGCAAGTTTTGAACCACAGGGTTCATATTCATAACATTATCTATGTAATGATGTAGAAACGTTGCAGTTTTGTTTCCTGGGTCACTGAATTCCTTTTCTGAAGCCTTTTTTTGGTGGGTGGCCCTTGGACTAATAGCCCTCTAGTAATGAATAGGATGAATAGGATAGGATCTCTATAGCTGTAACATCTGCCTAATCATTTTTGTTGTCGAATGTTAGCTAGGTAGCTAAATGTTTATCTTCAGTGTTGCATGCTGTTGGATTGAAAAAACKACTAACTAGTTAGCTACAGATTGTTACACCAGATAATGTGATATAACCACAGCTTTTTGGTATCCATTACTGGGAGTTACAGGATAGGTACTGTTTGGTGTAGCTCAGAGAATTTTTGACCAACCTTAACTTGGCGATACTATCTTCATTCTCGATTTGGCCAAACATGTATCTTCTAAAATATCCGTGTCCAGTTGTAGGTGGTTCATTTTGAATTTAGAAAAAWAWATATATTTTTGCTCCAGGATGTAATCCAACAATGTGTATGCCACCATTTTGTCTTCTTTAAATCTTCTCTCCTTAATCGAGACAGGTGAGTGTCATCGTGACATGCTGCACTTAGGGGTGGACCAATCAATAAGAGAAGATTTGAAACGGAGATGGTGGAAGCAGAACTGTCATTTTGAAGTTGAAAATGGACAACAGTGAAGTCCCAAGAATGGAACAAAAAGGGCAAAGWTTGTTGTGGAAAATGAGTCTGAATCGTTTCTTGTTGGAATACGTTTTTGGATAAAGGTGTTTATTTTGGAAACCCTTTTGAAGTCAAGAGGATGGTTAAAAAGGAGTTGGGAAAAGTGGATGCGGTCAAAGCAACAAAGGAGTGGTGTTGATATCGTGTGTATCTAAAGAGCAAAAGGAGCGTGAATTGTGGCTTATCGACGCATGAAGTTGACAGCATTGATTTTCGGAGTAGGGTACCGGTAAAAGGTGTCATCTCTGGCATCCCGTTGGACATAGATAAACAATATCTTAGACCAAAAATTCCAGGAGTAGTTMATGTACGTGGCTTGACCCGTATGGGRAAAAAGGAGAAAAGTTTATCTGTATTATTGATGTTTGATGAGCATTTTTAAAAACCTGTTTTGCTTTGTCATTATGGGGTAATGTGTGTAGATTGAGAGAAAAAAAACGATTTAATACATTTTAGAACAAGGCTGTAACGTAACAAAATGTGGAACAAGTCAAGAGGTCTGAATACTTTCCAAATGTACTGTATAAAATATGCCGTAAGAGCATTTGTGCAAACCTTGATTCAATGCAAGAAATTTAAAAAGTTGGGCCATGTGTCAAGTGTTTGCAGACGGAAGGAGTATGTTATGGAAGATTCTGTGAATGTAAAATGTTGCAAYTGTGGTGGGGATCATATTTCTGAATTCCCTGAGTGCCCAGTTAGGGTGAAAGCGGTTGAGGTGTCAAGGATCAGGGCTGTACAGCAAATCTCCTATGTGGAGGCGGTGAAGAGAGTTGAAGGGGCAAGAGGCCACAGTTCTGAAGAAGATATGGCGGTGGATGCGCCACAACAAGTTGCAAATGTTATACGTCAATCAAGTGATCTGGATAAACTTATTGTGAAGGTGGATTTTGCAGCATTTATTGCCACAGTTATTAATTGTACTGCACAAGTTCAAGAAGCTGGACAAGTTTTTGGGCCTCCAAGACTTAACGGCAGAAGCACTGCAAGGACTACTGTCGCCAGGAAATGTCCCTCCATCACAGGATCCTTCTGAGCCTGTGTAGGGACCTGATTAAAACAGAAAAGCAGGCTGATTTAGTTGAACATTTCATTATTGATAGTTTGTATGGAATTTATATTAAAACATAAATACAAATTTACCCTGCATTTTTTTCCTTTTCGGATAATTATTATCCACCTCTACAGTAGGTGGTGGAATGCACATATAATTGTTGCGAATGCCATTATACCGAAGAAGAGAAGTTTTGAAATTGACAAGATGGCGGAGTACACATTGTTGGATTACTTTATGGAGCAAAATTTTATTTTATTAACGAAGCATTTTCTAAATTCAATCAAACCACTTGCATCTGGACAATTACCCTTTTTTAAATTTAGTGAACAAAGACAGTATCACCAAGTTAAGGTTGGTCGGAAATTCTCTGTGCTACACCAAACAGTACATAACCTTTAACTTCCAGTAAATCTTTGTACACCAGATAATGTGATATAACCAATCTGTAGCTAGCTATGCACAAGAAGTCACACTCGACAGAACTCACTGAAATCTGATGTAGGCCGTCATTGTAAATAAGAATTTGTTCTTAACTGACTTGCCTAGTTAAATAAAGGTTACACACACACACACCACACTGACCAAAAAGGTATTTTGTTGGCATTTACGTATGTCCCCATTACAAGTAAAACATAATCAAAACCTATTTATTTCACTTACTTGCTGTGCTGTTTCATTGTTCATTTGTTCAGTTGTTTCATTCTCAACCAGKATTTCTATGGAATGCCGTTTGGGTCTTTGCTATGGTACGCCGTTTGTGTCTTTATGTGTCAAAAAAGAAAACAAGACCAGTAGATAACGCTGTTTGACGTGTCAAATAAGCTTGTTGACCAATCCGGACCTGAATATGACTGCACATCACACAATAATTTAACGCGTTCATACATTTTTTACGTAGTTATTACACTATTGCTTGTATTTCATGTCACAACGATTCATCGATACATATGCTAAGATGCTGGTAAAGTTGTCTCGTGCACCTACAGTGCTGGTCATACATTTTTTAAATTAATTTGCATCACTGTCAATGACATACCTTTTATTTTGAAGGCAAACCGCAAATTCCACTATTGTGCCTAATCCTTATTGTGGCTAACTTCACAACACAACCAAGTCCGGTCGTGCCTCACTTGCCAGATGAAGCTAGCTGGCTGCTTATAATGTTAGCTTTGGGCAACAGGGTTAAGTTGCTGGCTAGCTATTTATTTTCATGAACTGAAGTTCAATTTCAATAGGCGAAAAACAAATGGCAACCTAGCTAATACTTACCTACAAGGATTCCTAAATCATTGCTAAGAATAATGAAAATGACTGCAGTTTCKACTGGTCATTGTTTTCAGGCTGGTTGTATTGGTGCTAGCTAGGTACCAAGCTAAAGCTAGCTACCCCAGAAGTTAGTCGAACAAATGATGCTTTATTACCGACATGGAATTGTAAACGCATCGTTTGTGGCCGGTGTTTGCTTGTTTGCAGACTTTTTTTGTACAGCTTTGACAGTGTTGCTGTATCTTTTTTGACACGCAAAGACCCAAACGGCATTCCATAGTGTGTATGTCTTGACGCTAATAACAGTGACGCTATTACTGTGTAACTCTGGTAGGGCAACATCTGAAAAATAGGGCACTTGGTAGTGTGTACCGGTGCTTGACCAGTCGGCGAAAGCCAACATCGCCCTCGACAGAGAACGGTTTATTGTCAAGGGCAATGAATTCCATTATCTTGGCTTTAATGGATTTTGCCTTTGAGTTGTCTTGCTGAAATGTTCTTACTATTTCAAATGTTCTTACTCTTCCTGCTTTAATTTTTGCTTGTATGCAGGAATCAGGAGGATAGAATTATGGTCAGATTTGCCAAATGGAGAGCGAGGGAGAGCTTTGTATGCGTYTCTGTGTGTGGAGTAAAGGTGGTCCAGAGTTTTTTTYCCCTCTGGTTGCACATTTTAACATTCTGATATAAATTTGGTAAAACTGATTTAAGTTTCCCTGCATTAAATTCCCCGGCTACTAGGAGCGCAGGCTCTGGTTGAGCGTTTTAAGTTGCATTCATATTGTTATTTTATGCCCCATTGCTAAATCATCAACATCTAGAATCAGTTTTTCATATTGAGTGCAGCCAGGATTGAAGCCGGTGAGACGGTTTTATGATCCACATCTWGGATGGACAATTGTGTGTGCATGTTTTTGTGTTGGTAAGCCTTTTATTTAGGGGTGTGTGCGTGCATGGCATAGCCCGGCAGCCCTGAGGGCTCTCTTCTGTTGTGTGTTTATAAAACTGATAGCCCGGCTCGTTGTAAAAACAGATTTGTAAAACTGATAGCCTGGCTTGTTTATCTCTAAACAGTGTCAGTAAGCAAACATGTCCCAGGCAGCAGGCACCAGCCGCACAAGTCATGGGAAGGCCTCTGCTGCAGAGTGACCTTGTCAGGTGTCATCATGGAGGTTTGGGTTTAGGCAAGTCTGCCTGCACCGCCATAGAGCTGCTCTATAATCATTAACCACCCTGGAACCAGCTCTACTCTGTTCGCCTGCTCTCCCTGTACCACAATTGAAAAGGGAACATTGAGCTTTGTGTGTCTCTTTCTCTCGCTCTCTCTTTTTCATATTTACAACTTAGTTGCAGGTACGCCCCTTGTATTCATATCAGTGTGTAACTGGCAAATTGTGAGGGGTGTTGTTAAACCATGGGGGCTGTTTTCAGTTCAAATTAGGGAGGTGTTTAAACAATGGAAGTGTTCACCATTCACACAGACTCTATACCTGTATTTTGGTTACAGGGTCTTCGAAAATGCAGAAATCATGACTAGGGCCCTATCCCAACTACGAGAGATGGAGATTCTGAGGAGCAGAATGCCTAAAGAGATTTCTACTTTTGAGTTCACATTACATCCTTGCCTACCTTTCATTGTCGCTGGCAACTCTACTTTCTTGGTCTGCAGCTGAAATTGACCGTAAATATCACAGTAGCCGCTAGCCAGTAAACACAAACAATTCAAAAATACAAGCAATTTTTTWTTWTTTTTWAACATTTTTATTWAGCCTTTATTTAACTAGGCAAGTCAGTTAAGAACAAATTATTATTTATGACGGCCAAACCCGGACAACGCKGGGCCAATTGTGCGCCGCCCTTTGGGACTCCCAGTCACGGCCGGTTGTGATACAGCCTGGAATCGAACCAGGGTGTCTGTAGTGACGCCTCAAGCACTGAGATGTCGAAGCTTAGACCGCTTGCGCCACTCGGGAGCCCTTTTAAAACATATTACAATATTGAATAATCCAACCAAGCCATATTACACTTGAATAATGCAACAATTCACAAGAATGTGCAGACAATTAAAGGGTTTGTCTCAGCCATACAAATTAAATTAGCTGAAAATACACATTATCAATTAACGTCAGCATATCAATAATGAACGTTTACCCCTCCAATGCGAATATTAACGTTATCGTACATTGTCATTGATATTATATTATAGCTAGGCTACACCAGTGTTTCAGTGGTGGCGCTTGATAACGTGACCTGGAAGATTTTAATTTACCGTCCGTTTGAGAAATTTCCCGCACCAATATTCATTGGGTCAATAACCCATCCACCCACGGTGCTCAGAATGCCAGAAATCATATTTTGATTATGCTAATTAATCTTAACAGAACATGCAAATCATGTAATGAAGCAGCCAATAAAATGATATTTTCAAACATTTGCCAAAATGCAATTCGCGGGAAAACACCATTCTAAACAGCGCACCTGATAGCGGTTCCATATGTGACAGATGAAATTCTCTTTTGGAAACTTAAAGATGAAATGACTAGGATGGGTTGCTAATATGACTAGGCCTTTGGCTTCTGGACAACGAAAGAAAGCAATAGAACAGGAGATAAATGGCATAGCGGTGGGTCCAATAGGGAAGTAAATGGAAATAAATTATATAATTACTCCTGTCTGTACAGAAATATATATAAAATCATTCACCTGAAGGCATGACTTCGCCACAGAGTAATCGAGGATCATTAGCTTCTTTGGATTGTTTCAAATCACAAGCTTGTATGCCTATTTGGGAACCCCGTAATTTGGTCAGTACGCGTTGTCATGCTGGACAGACCCCAGCCACGACCCATCTTCAATGCTCTTACTGGAGGGAAGGAGGTTGTTGGCCAAGATCTCGCGATACATGGCCCCATCCATCCTCCCCTCAAATACGGTGCAGTCGTCCTGTCCCCTTTACAGAAAAGCATCCCCAAAGAATGATGTTTCCACCTCCATGCTTCACGGTTTTACTCATCTTCTTCTTCCTCCAAACACGGGGAGTGGAGTTTAGACCAAAAAGCTCTATTTTTTTCTCATCAGACCACATGACCTTCTCCCATTCCTCCTCTGGATCATCCAGATGGTCATTGGCAACTTCAGACGGGCCTGGACATGCGCTGGCTTGAGCAGGGGGACCTTGCGTGCGCTGCAGGATTTTAATCCATGACGGCATAGCTGCTTTGACAGCAGCTAATGGGGATACACAATATAAACAAATACAAACAGCTCTGTAGGCCTGGCCAATGTAGCAGTAGGCCAACAACTTCCATTGCTCTTTCACAGCAAGGATTGAGAGAATGCCAAGAGTAAGTAAAGCTGTCATCAAGGCAAAGGGTGGCTACTTTGAAGAATATCAAATAGAAAATATTTTTGATTTGTTTAACACTTTTTTGGTTACTACATAATTCCATATGTGTTATTTCATAGTTTTAACGTCTTCACTATTATTCTACAATGTAGAATAAGAAAAACCCTGGAAATGAGTAGGTGTGTCCAAACTTTTGAATGGTGGTGTATGTATGTATGTACGTACAAATGGGCCGGCAGGTAGCCTAGTGGTTAGAGCGTTAGGCCTGTAACCGAAAGGTTGGGTGGATTGAATCCCCGAGATAGACAGGTAAAAATCTGTCATTCTGCCAACTGAACAAGGCAGTTAACCCACTGTTCCTAGGCCGTCATTGTAAAATAAGAATTTGTTTTAACTTGCCTTGCCTAGTTAATAAAGGTAAAACGATATATGTATATAATCAGTGGGGAGAAACAAGTATTTGATACACACTGACGATTTTGCAGGTTTTCCTG
>NW_019942562.1:93362-105171 GCF_002910315.2 Salvelinus sp. IW2-2015 | reverse complement strand
AAACCCCGAGGACAAACATTCCAAGGGAATGTTTGTTTTGTTTTAGGTGACGATGTTTTGCATGTTTTCTACTGTCACGGATCTAGGATTTTCAAAGCACTCTGTTGCAGTTCCTATCGCTTCCACTGGATGTCAACAGCTTTGAAATTTGGGTTCTGATATGTATTTCCTTTTTGAGAGCATAATATACAAGTAGGGCTGTTCTAGACGACGGGTCGACGTCTATGTGTAACTGTTGTGGTGTAGGATGCGCGCGACTTAAAAAGACTCGACTCCACATTTGTCTTTATGCCGCATATGACGCCAGTGTATCCGTCTTAAATTGTTATCGATTATTATAACATTAAAAAAAATATAACCTAAAAGGTTTATTAGGAAAAGTATGTTTTGAAAATGTTGGACAAAGAATTAACCAGGTAATTTATTCAATATTTTGTACTCATGCTTTGCCGCAGTTGTAAGCCTGTTGTTATTTATCTGAGGACAAAAACGCGCCAAAATAAACATTGAACCATTTTGGCAGATATAAAGCGGCCAGAATTAAATGAACAAAATTACCATTTGTGATGGGTTTATGGACATATTGGGAGTCCCAGCAAGACAAGTAAGAAATTAAGGTTGTTTAGAAAAGGTAAGCATGAATTATATCATTATTTCTGAGTTTTGTTGCGCACCTGGCGGGAATGAAAATATGATTGATCTAGTGTTTGTTTGATGGGGTGGTTCTGTCTCAGGCTAATCGCATTAAGTAATGCTTTTCGCCGTAAAGACCTTTTTGAAATCGATCGACACCGAGTCGCAGGACGATTTATACAAAGAAGCTTAGGGGCTTTATTTTTGACCATATTGCATGATGTATTCTTCAGAATTTTACAATATTTCACAATTCTGTAGTTATGGAAGTGGCGCCCTGTCAACTTCACTTGATGTTGGTCAGGTGGGACGTAGCGATCCCATCTAGACCTAAGAGACAGTTAACAAAAAAACTATTTGGTGCAAGATTAAAAAGAGCTACTAATTTTTATTTCTTCAACTGGTAATTGAAAGCACACTCCCTATTCACCAAAGTGCAGGCAACAGACTATCCCGTCACACACACTTACAAATGTGAGCTGAGGGCAGTATGGCATTTTGAATCATACAGTACTTAATTTGTTAAACTTAATGTTTATTTCATATCATTATGAGACATGTCTTACTCTGCTTATAAGTAGCCTATAGGCAAATCCACCATGGAAATGTGGATGTAATTCTTTAGAAAGATTTCAAAGGCTGTCCGTGAGTTTTCAAGTTTGCGGAAGCTTCAAATTCATCCTACCATTTCTACCACGTTCTGCATGCAAGTATAGAAATGAGGAAACATGTAAAAAAGTTTCAACGTCAACTCATCCGAGATCACCAAGCCTCTGCCAAACGGACAGATTGATATACCGTAACCATTGGCAGCTAAAGAAATGAGCGCATGGAACTCATAGCCTTTAGGCCTATAGCCAATGCCAGCTATTGAACGTTTCCAACGTTGCAGAGGCTGCGTTTACTTTGCTTTGTTCCGGGACAAATGTGGACCGCGTTGACTTTCAATGTAGAAACTGCTGCTTGTGGAAGGACTACGGAGCAAAGTAGCTACTCTTAGCAAGCAAGTAGAAAACCTACATAAGCTACTGGGGAACCCACGCCCACCTACTTTTATTTTTCTTCCACCCAGTAGCCGGACGATGCTCTGGTCTAGTGAAAGTTTCGCCGCCGTGTTCAGGTCTCCAAAGCCGACTGGCCCGGTCGCAAGGTAGGGTTCCATCCCTGAAGGGGTCTCCCCCTTCCCTGGAGGATGGAGCTGATCTCAACCCCAACCAGCCATGAGGTACGTCAACTCGCCGTGGAAGTCGAAAGAGCGGTCCTTGGCCTGGGGGGGGTCTCCATGGAGTGTAGAGCCGGGACCTGACACTGAGCAGAAACAGCTTTGCCGCCTGGATCCAGAGATTCCGGCGCCTTCGTCCGTGGCTGGCTTCCCAATTAAGATCTGCGGAGGTACCTGCATCTTCGGTTCTGTCTCCCTCTCCGGTGGCTTCTACCTCAGGTTCAGATCCTCGGACTGCTTGAGAGACCGCGGCCATTTCAACATCACCAAGCTGTCGTCATAGGCAGCTCTATGGTGAGAAACATCTCGGTCCCCAAGTCAAAACCCTGTGCACCCAGAGCACGAGTACAGGAAATAACAAGGCTTATTCCTGACTGTTCTACCACGTGGTAGTCCATGTGGGGTCAAACGGCATCAGGAGGGTAGCTCTGAACATTTGAAAATGGATTTTGAAGACCTGATTTTAGCATTAAAAGACTCCAAAAAACAGCCAATCATTTCAGGTCCAGTACCATCGTTGGGCCGCAGGTGTGAAATTCGCAGACTGCTGGCATTACACATCTGGCTAAAGACTACTGTATCTCTGCTGGAGTCACTTTTATTGATAACTTTGACACCTTCTGGAACAGAAGATACTCTACAGGAATGACGGAAGTCCATCCAAATCATCTTGGCTCCTGGACTCGCATTCAAGGTAGCGTTGAAACAATGACTGGTAAATCATCCCAACCAGCTCAGGTAAATCCCTACCACTGTGACAATGAGTCGTCATAATGCTGCATCAAATGTACAGTTGAAGTCGGAAGTAACATACACCTTAGCCAATTACATTTAAACTAGTTTCAACATTCCTGACATTTAATCCTAGTACAAATCCCTGTCTTAGGTCAGTTTAGGTTCACCACTTTAATTTAAGAATGTGAAATGTCAGAATAATTCTAGAGAATGATTTATTATCAGCTAATACTTTATTTCATTCCCAGTAGGTCTGAGTTGACATACACTCAATTAAGTATTTGGAAGCATGCTTTAAATTGTTTAACATTGGGTCAAACATGTCGGGTAGCACAACGCTTCACCCAACAATAAATGTGGGTGAATTTTGGCCCATTCCTCCTGACAGAGCTGGTGTAACTGAGTCAGGTTTGTAGGCTTCCTGCTCGGCACACGCCTTTTTCAAGTTCTGCCCACAAATTTTCTATTAGGATTGAGGTCAGGGCTTTGTGATGGCCACTCCAATACCTTGCTTTGTTGTCCTTAAGCCATTTTGCGACAACTGTGAGAGTATGCTTGGGGTCATTGGTCCATTTGGAGACCCATTTGCACCAAGCTTTAACTTCCTGACTGATGTCTTGAGATGTTGCTTCAATATATCCACATAATTTTCTTCCTTCCTCATGACGCCAACTTATTTTGTGAAGTGCACCAGTCCCTCCTGCAGCAAAATATCCCCCACAACATGATGTTACCACCACCGTGTTTATCACGGTTGGGAGGGCTGTTCTTCAGCTTGCAAGCCTCCCCTTTTTCCTCCAACATAACGATAGGTTCATTATGGCCAAATAGTTATATATTTTGTTTCATCAACCAAGAGGACACTTCTCCAAAAAGTACGATCTTGTCCCAATGTGCAGTTGCAAACCGTTAGTCTGGCTTTTTTATGATGGTTTTGGAGCAGTGGCTTCTTCCTTGCCGAGTGGCCTTTCAGGTCTATGTCGATATAGGATCGTTTTACTGTGGATATAGAACTTTTGTACTGTTTCCTCCAGCATCTTCACAAGGTCCTTTGCTGTTGTTCTTTGGGATTGATTTGCACTTTGCACCAAAGTACGTTCATCTCTAGGAGACAGAACGCATCTCCTTCCTGAGCGCATGACAGCTGCATGGTCCCATGGTGTTTATACTTGCGTACTATTGTTTGTACAGCGATGAACGTGGTACGTTCAGCAATTTGGAAATTGCTCCCAAGAATGAACCAGACTTGTTGGAGGTCTACAAAAGAAATGTTGAGGTCTTGGCTGATTTCTTATGATTTCCCAGATGTCAAGCAAAGAGGCACTGAGTTTGAAGGCAGGCCTTGAAATACTCCACAGGTAAACCTCCAATTGACTCAAATTATGTTAATTAGCATTCAGAAGCTCTAAAGCCATGACATCATTTCTGGAATTTTCCAAGCTGTTTAAAGGCACAGTCAACTTAGTATATGTAAACTTCTGACCCACTCGGAATTGTGAGACAGTGAATTATAAGTGTATAATCTGTCTGTAACAATTGTTTGGACAAATTACTTGTGTTCATGCCACAAAGTAGATGTCCTACTGACTTGCCAAAACTATAGTTTGTTAATTAGAAATTTGTGGAGGTGGTTGAAAACAAGTTATAATGACTCCAACCTAAGTGTATGTAAACTTCCAACGTCAACTGTACATGATCATATGGGCATTGCAAACACAATGCAAGTAATTTAATTTTATGTACCCCTATTGCACCGATAACATCTGGCTATCCTACAGCTATTGTAAGCGTAATCATGGAGCCTATAAACCAGAGTTACACTGTTAGCACTGACCACTGTATGCAGCTTCACCCTGCACTATCAGCTCCAATGTAAAATAACATGGTAAGTCCTACCTCTGATAAGCTTCCAGTAATGCATTAAAAACAATCAAGCACCCAGAAAAGTGCTTAAAAAAGCCGATATTAACATACAGTGGGGAGAACAAGTATTTGATTCACTGCCGATTTTGCAGGTTTTACTACTTACAAAGCATGTAGAGGTCTGTAATTTTTATCATAGGTACACTTCAACTGTGAGAGACGGAATCTAAAACAAAAATCCAGAAATCACATTGTATGATTTGTAAGTAAATTAATTAGCATTTTATTGCATGACATAAGTATTGATACATCAGAAAAGCAGAACTTAATTTTGGTTACAGAAAACCTTTGTTTGCAATATTACAGAGATATAGTTTCCTGTGTTTTGACCAGGTTGCACACACTGCAGCAGTGTGGACCCAGGTTGTCCCCACTCCTCCATACAGACCTTCTTCCCAGATCCTTTCAGGTTTCGGGGCTGTCGCTGGGCAAATACGGACTTTCAGCTCCCTCCAAAGATTTTTTTTATGGGTTTCGGGTCTGGAGATGGCTAGGCCACTCCAGGACCTTGAGATGCTTCTTACGGAGCCACTCAGTTGCCCTGGCTGTGTGTTCGGGTCGTTGTCATGCTGGAGAACCCACCACGACCCATCTTCAATGCTCTTACTGGAGGGAAGGGTTGTTGGCCAAGATCTCGCGATACATGGGCCCCATCCATCCTCCCTCAATACGGTGCAGGTTGTCCCCTTTACAGAAAAGCATCCCCAAAGAATGATGTTTCCACCTCCATGCTTCACGGTTTTACTCATCCTTCTTCTTCCTCCAAACACGGGGAGTGGAGTTTAGACCAAAAAAGCTCTATTTTTTTTTCATCAGACCCACTGACCTTCTCCCATTCTCCTCTGGATCTCCAGATGGTCATTGGCAACTTCAGACGGGCCTGGACATGCGCTGGCTGGCAGGGGACCTTGCGGTGCGCTGCAGGATTTAATCCATGACGGCATAGCTGCTTTGAACAGCAGCTAATGGGGATACACAATATAAACAAATACAAACAGCCTGTAGGCCTATGGCCAATGTAGCAGTAGGCCAACAACTTCCATTGCTCTTTCACAGCAAGGATTGAGAGAATGCCAAAGAGTAGTAAAGCTGTCATCAAGGCAAAGGGTGGTACTTTGAAGAATATCAAATAGAAAATATTTTTGATTTGTTTAACACTTTTTTGGTTACTACATAATTCCATATGTGTTATTCATAGTTTTAACGTTTCACTTCTTTTATTCTACAATGTGAATAGAATAAGAAAAACCCTGGAATGGAGGTAGGTGTGTCAAACTTTTGAATGGTGGTGTATGTATGTTGTACGTACAAATGGGCCGGCAGGTGAGCCTATGTGGTTAGAGCGTTGGCCTGTAACGAAAAGGTTGGTGGATTGAATCCCCGAGATATGACAGTAAAAATCTGTCATCTGCCAACTGAACAAGGCAGTAAACCCACTGTTCCTAGGCCGTCATTGTAAATAAGAATTTGTTCTTAACTTGCCTTGCCTAGTTAAATAAAGGTAAAACGATATATGGATATATCAGTGGGGAGAAACAAGTATTTGATACAACTGACGATTTTGCAGGTTTCCTACTACAAAGCATGTAGAGGTCTGTAATTTTTATCATTAGGTACACTTCAACTGTGAGGACGGAATCTAAAACAAAAATCCAGAAAATCACATTGTATGATTTGTAAGTAATTCCTTTGCATTTTATTGATGACATAAGTATTTGATACATCAGAAAAGCAGAACTTTATATTTGGTACAGAAACCTTTGTTTGCAATTACAGAGATCATACATTCCTGTAGTTTCTTGACCAGGTTTGCACACACTGTCAAGCACAGGATTTTGGCCCAACTCCCCTCAGACTTCTCAGATCCTTTCAAGGTTTCGGGGCTGTCGCTGGGCAATCAGGATTCAGCTCCCTCCAAGATTTCTATTGGGTCAGGTCTGGATGGGCTAGACCACTCCGGACCTTGAGATGCTTCTTACGGAGCCGACTCCTTAGTTTCCTGGGCTGTGTGTTCGAGTCATTTGTCCATGCTGGAGACCTCGCACGGAACAACCATCTTCCAATGCTTCTTACTGAGGGAAGGAGGGTTGTTGGGCCAAAGATCTCGCGTATACATGGCCCCTCCAATCCCCTCCCCTCAATTACGGTTGAGTCGTCCTGTCCCCTTGCAGAAAAAGAGCCCCAAAAGATTATGAGTTTCCCACTCCATGCTCACGGGTTGGGTATGGGTGCTTGGGTTGTACTCATCCTTCTTCTTCTCCAAAAACACGAGTGGTGTTAGGAGACCAAAAAATTATATTGTCTGTTGCATCGACCAAACATTGTACTTCCTCCACTTCTTCCTCTCTGGATCATTTTCCCAGTATGGTTCATTGGCAACGACTCTAGACGGGCTGGAATGCTTGTGGCTTGAGGCAGGGGGCACCCTTGCGTGGGCGCTGGCAGGATTTTTACGATCCTGACGGCGTTAGTGTGTTACTAATGGTTTTTCTTTGAGACTGGGTCCCAGCTCTCTTCATGTCATTGACCAGGTCCTGCCGTGTAGTTGTGGGCTGATACCTCACCTTCCTCCATCGATCATGATGCCCGCACGAGGTGATATCTTGCATGGAGCCCCAGTCCAGAGGTGATTGACCCAGTCATCTTGAACCTCTTCCATTTTCTAATAATTGCGCCAACAGTTGTTGCCTTCTCACCAAGCTCTTGGCCTATTGTCCTGTAGCTCGTCCCAGCCTTGTGCAGGTCTACAATTTTATCCCTGATGTCCTTACACAGCTCTCTGGTCTTTGGCCATTTGTGAGAGGTTGGAGTCTGTTTGATTTGAGCGTGTGGACAGGTGTCTTTTATACAGGTAACGAGTTCAAACAGGTGCAGTTAATACAGGTAATGAGTGGAGGAACAGGAGGGCTCTTAACTCTAACGATGCCTCTACCCCGGGTCCTTGGAGCACCCCCATCCCCACACACAACTGATTAGCATGAGCTGCATAGCTTCACAAGTAGATATTTAGCATCTAAATATCATTTAAATCCCACAAGTCCAAGACACCAGATGAAAGATTACAGATCTTTTGAATAAAGCCACCATTTCAAGATTTTTTAAAATGTTTTACAGGGAGACAAAATATGGAAATCTATAGCTAAAACGTTAGCAAAAAATACACACTATTGTTCTAACTCCCATCAGTTTCTTACTCCTTTCAGGTGCTATCACCAATTCGGGCTCAATAAGATATTCGATCAGCCACTAAACAAGAAAAAACCTCTTCAGATGACAGGCTGACTAACATATTCAGGTTATAGATGTTTTTGCTTAGAAAAAAGTGCATTATTTTCAGGTAGAATCACAGTTTACATATGCACCGACCATCACAAAGTCGACTAGAATACTAGATAGAAGCAACGTGATATGACCAATTTACTCAATCATAAAACATTTCATAAAAATAGACAACAGCCAATAAGTCAATGGAAAGACCCCAGTTCTTGTGATTTCAGACCAATTTTCAGATCTTTTCTTAGCGTATTTTCAGCAAACACAAGTAAATCGATAAGTTTAGCATACCACATGTGCAAACTGTTACCAGAAGCATCGATTCAGCCAAAAGAGCGCTAATAACGTACTCACCCCGGCCAAACATATACTTAATTTTTTCAACTTAACCTTCTCAGATTCTTCCGATGACACTCCTGTAACATCATTTTACAATTATACATATTACAGTTTGTTCGAAAGGTGCATACTTTAGCCATACAAAACCGTTGGTGTACACAATAAAAATACTCTCCGTCATATGTCTACGTCATCTATCAGAGTGATCTCTGTTTAATTGAAGCTAATCATATACTTGGGACTAAAAATACAGGGTTGACGGGAATCGAAAGGGACAAAATTAGTTCATTAATGCAACCGCTGATTTACATTATCTAAATTATCCTTCTTTTCAATACAGGGTTCGGCCAGTGAAGCTATACCAAACAAAATGGCGATATGCGTTTAAAAATATTTCGACAGAAACACGATTTATCATGATTAAATATTGCTTACTTGAGCTGTTCTTCCATCAGATTCTTGCGCAATGTATCCTTTCTAGGTTATTAAACGTCTTTTGGTCCGATAGATTTTCCTCTGTCCTTCGAAATTGTCCACCCCCAACGGACCGACACCCCCAAAACGTGTCCAAAGTTTTTCAGAGTGCACAACACATTAAATTCCTCAAAGATCGCACTACAACGGATATAACTTGCTATAAAACGGTTCAAATAACCTACATTCTGATGTTTATTTAACAAATATACGAACTGAAAACATGACCTGAGAGGAATATTGCTGGTTAGACAACGATTTGGAACGAGCAAGTCCGATGGCCTTCACGCTCAGCGCACGACGTGAGGAAAGGCGGTCGCCTCATACATTTTGGTCTTTTTATAATGTGTGAATGCCATCGATTTCATTCAAAACGTTGGCAGACCGTACAGAACACCAGCAGGAGACGTAGGCAGTGCTCGGTTTCTTCATAGCATTCCACTGTCGCCTTAAAACGACTCGTCAGAGGTAAAAATTTCTGAAATCTGAACCCTGTCATGAAAGTGCTGTAGAAATTGTTTCTGTACACTCAGAGACAAAAATTCGAACTTCATATAGAAACTAGAAGGTGTTTTCTATCACAATAATAAAATAATATGCATATTGTATACGATTTCAAGAATTTAGCACGAGAGCTTTAATTTGGAGGACCCAAAATATGCTTAATGCCGGAACAGCACCGCCTGTAGTTCCAAGAATTAAAGAAAAACTAACAGGTCTTGTGAGAGCCGGAATTCTTACTGGTTGGTAGAGTGATCAAAATACTTATGTCCGCAAAAATGCAAATTAATTACTTAAAAACTCATAACAATGTGATTTCTGGATTTTTGCTTTTAGATTCCGTCTCTCACAGTTGAAGTTTACCTATGATAAAAGTTTTACAGGACCTCTACATGCTTTGATAAGTAGAGAAAACCTTGCAAATCGGCAGTGATATCAAATACTTGTTCTCCCCACTGTATGCCACCCCCTCTCCTTCTTGCCTCAACTACTTTATATTATACCAAGAATCTTCACACAGTATTTATATGCTTTTTACTGACAGCCTCAACTCAATATATCATCTAGCCTATTGCCCGACCCGAAACACACAGCCAGGGCAACTGAGTGGCTCCGTAAGAAGCATCTCAAGGTCCTGGAGTGGCCTAGCCATCTCCAGACCCGAACCCAATAAAAAATCTTTGGAGGGAGCTGAAAGTCCGTATTGCCCAGCGACAGCCCCGAAACCTGAAGGATCTGGAGAAGGTCTGTATGGAGGAGTGGGACAACCTGGTCACACTGCTGCAGTGTGTGCAAACCTGGTCAAGAACTACAGGAAACGTATGATCTCTGTAATTGCAAACAAAGGTTTCTGTACCAAATATTAAGTTCTGCTTTTCTGATGTATCAAATACTTATGTCATGCAATAAAATGCAAATTAATTACTTACAAATCATACAATGTGATTTTCTGGATTTTTGTTTTAGATTCCGTCTCTCACAGTTGAAGTGTACCTATGATAAAAATTACAGACCTCTACATGCTTTGTAAGTAGTAAAACCTGCAAAATCGGCAGTGAATCAAATACTTGTTCTCCCCACTGTATGTTAATATCGGCTTTTTTAAGCACTTTTCTGGGTTGCTTGATTGTTTTTAATGCATTACTGGGAAGCTTATCAGAGGTAGACTTACTCATGTTATTTACATTGGAGCTGATAGTGCAGGGTGAGCTGCATACAGTGGTCAGTGCTAACAGTGTAACTCTGGTTTATAGGCTCATGATTACTGCTTACAATAGCTGTAGGATAGACAGATGTTATCGGTGCAAATAGGGGTACATAAATTAAATTACTTGCATTGTGTTTGCCAATGCCCATATGATCATGTACAGTTGACGTTGGAAGTTTACATACACTTAGGTTGGAGTCATTATAACTTGTTTTTCAACCACTCCACAAATTTCTTATTAACAAACTATAGTTWTGGCAAGTCAGTTAGGACATCTACTTTGTGCATGACACAAGTAATTTGTCCAACAATTGTTTACAGACAGATTATACACTTATAATTCACTGTCTCACAATTCCAGTGGGTCAGAAGTTTACATATACTAAGTTGACTGTGCCTTTAAACAGCTTGGAAAATTCCAGAAAATGATGTCATGGCTTTAGAAGCTTCTGAAATGCTAATTAACATAATTTGAGTCAATTGGAGGTGTACCTGTGGATGTATTTCAAGGCCTGCCTTCAAACTCAGTGCCTCTTTGCTTGACATCATGGGGAAATCATAAGAAATCAGCCAAGACCTCAACATTTCTTTTGTAGACCTCCACAAGTCTGGTTCATTCTTGGGAGCAATTTCCAAATTGCTGAACGTACCACGTTCATCTGTACAAACAATAGTACGCAAGTATAAACACCATGGGACCATGCAGCTGTCATGCCGCTCAGGAAGGAGATGCGTTCTGTCTCCTAGAGATGAACGTACTTTGGTGCAAAAAGTGCAAATCAATCCCAGAACAACAGCAAAGGACCTTGTGAAGATGCTGGAGGAAACAGGTACAAAAGTTTCTATATCCACAGTAAAACGAGTCCTATATCGACATAACCTGAAAGGCCACTCGGCAAGGAAGAAGCCACTGCTCCAAAACCATCATAAAAAAGCCAGACTACGGTTTGCAACTGCACATGGGGACAAAGATCGTACTTAAGGAAAATTATGTGGATATATTGAAGCAACATCTCAAGACATCAGTCAGGAAGTTAAAGCTTGGTTGCAAATGGGTCTTCCAAATGGACAATGACCCCAAGCATACTCTCACAGTTGTAGCAAAATGGCTTAGGACAACAAAGTCAAGGTATTGGAGTGGCCATCACAAAGCCCTGACCTCAATCCTATAGAAAATTTGTGGCAGAACTGAAAAAGTGTGTGCGAGCAAGGAAGCCTACAAACCTGACTCAGTTACACCAGCTCTGTCAGGAGGAATGGGCCAAAATTCACCCAATTTATTGTGGGAAGCTTGTGGGCTACCCGACATGTTTGACCCAAGTTAAACAATTTAAAGGCAATGCTTCCAATACTAATTGAGTGTATGTCAACTTCAGACCTACTGGGATGAAAGAAATATTACGTGAAATAAATCATTCTCTAGAATTATTCTGACATTTCACATTCTTAAATTAAAGTGGTGAACCTAACTGACCTAAGACAGGGAATTGTACTAGGATTAA
>NW_019942562.1:86066-88011 GCF_002910315.2 Salvelinus sp. IW2-2015 | reverse complement strand
TGGAGAAGTGTCCTCTGGGTCTGATGAAACAAAAATAGAACTATTTGGCCATAATGACCATCGTTATGTTTGGAGGAAAAAGGGGAGGCTTGCAAGCTGATGTCAGGAATTGTGAAACTGAGTTTAAATGTAATTGGCTAAGGTGTATGTAAACTTCCGACTTCAACTGTACATTTGATGCAGCATTATGACGACTCATTGTCACAGTGGTAGGGATTTACTGAGCTGGTTGGGATGATTTACCAGTCATTGTTTCAACGCTACCTTGAAATGCGAGTCCAGGAGCCAAGATGATTTGGATGGACTCYGTCATTCCTGTAGAGTATCTTCTGTTTCCAGAAGGTGTCAAAGTTATCAATAAAAGTGACTCCAGCAGAGATACAGTAGTCTTTTAGCCAGATGTGTAATGCCAGCAGTCTGCTGAATCTTTCACACCTGCGGCCCAACGATGGTACTGGACCTGAAATGATTGGCTGTTTTTTGGAGTCTTTTAATGCTAAAATCAGGTCTTCAAAATCCATTTTCAAATGTTCAGAGCTAGCCCTCCTGATGCCGTTTGACCCCACATGGACTACAACGTGGTAGAACAGTCAGAATAAGCCTTGTTATTTCCTGTACTCGTGCTTCTGGGTAGCACAGGGTTTTTGACTTGGGGACCGAGATGTTTCTCACCATAGAGCTGCCTATGACGACAGCTGGTGATGTTGAATGGCCCGGTCTCTCAAGCAGCTCCGAGGATCTGAACCTGAGGTAGAAGCCACCGGAGAGGGAGACAGAACCGAAGATGCAGGTACCTCCGGATCAGATCTTAATTGGGAAGCCACCACGGACGAAGGCGCCGGAATCTCTGGATCCAGGGCGGCAAAGCTGTTTCTGCTCWGTGTCAGGTCCGGGCTCAACATCTCCATGGAGACCCCCGTTGCCAGAGGACGCCTTCTTCGACTTCCACGGCGAGTGACGTACCTCCATGGCTGGTTGGGTCGAGATCAGCTCCATCCTCCAGGGAAGGGGGAGACCCCTTCAGGGATGGAACCCTRCCTTGCGACCGGCCAGTCGGCTTTGGAGACCTGACACGGCGGCGAAACTTTCACTAGACCAGAGCATCGTCCGGCTACTGGGGTGGAAGAAAAATAAAAAGTAGGTGGGCGTGGGTTCCCCAGTAGCTTATGTAGGTTTTCTACTTGCTTGCTAAGAGTAGCTACTTTGCTCCTGTAGTCCTCCACAAGCAAGCAGTTGCTACATTGAAAGTCAACGCGGTCCACATTGTCCTGGAACAAAGCAAAGTAAACGCAGCTCCTGCAACGTTGGAAACGTTCAATAGCTGCATTGGCTATAGGCCTAAAGGCTATGAGTTCCATGCGCTCATTTCTTTAGCTGCCAATGGATTACGGTATATCAATCTGTCCGTTTGGCAGAGGCTGGTGATCTCGGATTAGTTGACTTTGAAACTTTTTTACATGTTTCTCATTTATCATAACTTGCATGCAGAACGGTAGAAATGGTAGGATGAATTTGAAGCTTCCKCAAACTTGAAACTCACGGACAGCCTTTGAAGTCTTTCTAATTGAATTACATCCACATTTCCATGGTGGGATTTTGCCTATAGGCTACTTATAAGCAGAGTAAGACATGTCTCATAATATGAAATAAAACATTAATGTTTAAACAATTAAGTACTGTATGATTTCAAAATGCATACTGCCTCCAGCTCACATTTGTAAAGTGTTGTGTGACGTGCTGATAGTCTGTTGCCTGCACTTGATGGTGAATGGGAGGTGTGCTTCAATTACCAGTTGAGAAATATGTTAAATATTTACAATTCTGTAGTTTGAATGTGGCGCCCTGCACTTCACTTGATGTTGGTCAGGTGGGACGGTAGCGTCCCATCTAGCCTAGAGAAGTTAAAAAACTATTTTGGTGCAAGATTAAAAAGAGCTACTATTTT
>NW_019942562.1:30577-79839 GCF_002910315.2 Salvelinus sp. IW2-2015 | reverse complement strand
TTAACATGATTCCATTTAGAATTGTTGCGCATTGAATGCTTACAAAAGCACATGTTTTACTTTAGCAGCAACCAGCAGCAGGAGAAATCCCATTCACACGCTGTGTGCGTGTGAGAATTTGAATTCCACTAAATTATGCAAATAACTTATAGACTGATAAGCATGACGATCCAATGTATTTCCATTGACTAGTATTTCCATCAATTAATAAAAAGCATTATTTAGCTTTTTTTTCCTACAGGTCATTATGGCTGGCAACAGTTTTAGTTATCAGCTTTTCATTTTTATTATACACCAAAAGCCAGCAATTGCCAGCTAACGGAAACCCTGGGCTACACAGCTAGGTAACGTTAGCTAGCAAGCTAGATAACTAGCTGAACAAAATCATTTCTTTCTCACATCAACGTGCTGACATTATGCAAACACTAGCAAATTCAAGTTACCTTAACAAACCAGGCTATATTTCCAACAATCATGGAAGTGTTTAGGCCTTATAAGAGGCAAAAGCAAATTGCACCTAAAACATTGATAATTCCCTTGGGAGTTGCTTCGTGCCTGGACGTGGATGTCGGTGGCTCAGGGCAGTCAAGAAAAACAAAAATACCACTGTTGAGATTTAAAGCTACGGTGGCAATTTCAGAATGTAACAGGCTCTTCAATTTCAGGTAAAACTAAATAAAATAAGTCAAAAAAAGAAGGTAAATGTCTGTACATTTCAACGGTTTCAAACACATTTCTCTCCTATTACAATTTTTACTTTGAGTGTTGGCTCAACGAGACAATTCTGTTTACATTGTACTGCTTAGAGGGGGGCAACTGTCAGGCTAGTGTCGTGCTCTAACTCCGGAGGTAGCAGTCGAGATGTGTCATTGCAGTAATTTGTGTAACCAATGGTATCTTTGTAAAAAAGTCTGTGTTTAGACCCACTAGGTCAGGGATCATCAACAAGATTCAGCCACAGGATGGTCGGGGGGCAGGAATATAAATACAAATCATTTGTAGACTGCAGATTGATCGCAAGATGCCCAAATAGATATGTTTGACTAAATCATAATMATTTCAAAACTTTCTCACATTTGTATACAATCACGTGTCTCTCTATTATGCGTGGGAATACTTGGGAACAGATTTCTTAAATTAAAATCACTTAGAGCTGATTTCCTGGTGTTTTTCCAATCTTTAATGTCCAACAATGAAAATTCCACACAACAATTTGATTWGATTTTTCTCAGAAAACTTGGGGGGCCAAATAAAAGCACCTGCGGTCCGCCCTGTTCTAGGTCCGCCCTGCTCTATGTCCGCCCTGCTCTAGTTCTTTAGGTGGCTTTTATTTTTCCACGTTTTTACTTTTGACTTATTTTTTCTATGCCTTTCTGAAACACGAAATAGCTGGTATATGAAAGAGATCTCCCCCCCATCTGTAACAGCACTCTACTTTCTGTCTTTCCTTCTACATCCTTCCGCCTCCCCCTTTCCCTGGATTGTTAATTGTTGGAGAAGGTTTTCTCTCTCTCGCTCTTCACCCCCCCACTTCCTGTAGCAACACTCTCCTCTGTCCTTCCTTCCGCCTCCCCTCCCCCTGGTTTGTTCATTAATGAAGCAGGTTTATTCTCTCTCTCTCTCTCTCTGGCTTGTTTCTCAGTACAGTAGGGGATTTGCAGCGGTAATATGCAGGATAAGCCTCAGGTCATTCCACCATCATCTGTGCAGACTGCCAGCTAAAAGCAACTGTTTCAGCAAATTGCTTTGCCCCCCCCCCCTCACATAAAATCTCTCACTTCAGTGCCAGGACATTTTCTTAATCTGTTGTTAACCAGATGTTTAGCCATACAGTGCTCCTCCAAACACCATAAACAGTGCTCCTCCAAACACCATATACAGTGCTCCTCCAAACACCATATACAGTGCTCCTCCAAACACCATATACAGTGCTCCTCCAAACACCATATACAATGCTCCTCAACACCATATACAATGCTCCTCCAAACACCATATACAGTGCTCCTCCAAACACCATATACAATGCTCCTCCAAACACCATATACAGTGCTCCTCCAAACACCATATACAGTGCTCCTCCAAACACCAGTACATCCCAAATGGCACCCTATTACTATAGTGTATTACTTTTGATCATCCTAATGTTAAGGTTATTTTGTAGAACAGCATGGCTGACTGTCTGTTTAACCCCTGGCCAGATAACAGAACAGCATGGCTGACTGTCTGTTTAACCCCTGGCCAGATAACAGAACAGCATTTATATACCCCCAGCCACTACTCCTATAAAATAAAATAAACATGTTTTTATTAGTAGCCTAGAGCTAGGTATTCAGTATTTCATTAATCTATTGCTGAATCTGGATCTTACTATCAGATAGCATGGATGTGTAGCCTAATTAACTCACATGAAGTTCATTGTGTAATAAGTAGTTATTCTAGTACATTTTTGTGAATGAACGGACGCATACCTTTCAATTATGTTTTTGTGTTATTATCACTTAAACAGACTACTGTAATATKTAGTAGATAGCCTGGATGTTGAGATTCTCTCTACCTGCTGTGACAGCGAAAGGACAAGCGTGTGAGCCTGTGGGCGTGCACTTTATGCCTGTGCACACATATCAGGCGGAGTGTCTGCTCAATATGCCGTTGCTCTTTAAATCATGTGGCTTCAACATGCGGCATCCATTCTGACACTCCCCTTGGCCAATCAGGGGTGGCAGGGCTGCTTACATCACTGGCCAGTCCGGGCTGTGGGGAGGCGGGACTCAGGGAGACGTTTAGTTTGACATTGTAAATAAGCAGGGAACAGTTGTCAGAGAGAGCAGCCAGTGGTTCCTTTCTTCTCCGTACAGCCATGAGAAACGCAAGATCAACCGGAGGACACAGAATGCAGAGGCAAGCTACTGCCATCACTTCCTCACTCACTCTAATGCGCCATCACTTCCTC
This sequence comes from Salvelinus sp. IW2-2015, assembly GCF_002910315.2. Taxonomy (NCBI): domain Eukaryota; kingdom Metazoa; phylum Chordata; class Actinopteri; order Salmoniformes; family Salmonidae; genus Salvelinus; species Salvelinus sp. IW2-2015. The sequence continues at coordinate 76,889 of NW_019942562.1, read as the reverse complement.
ACTCACTCTAACGCGCCATCACTTCCTCACTCACTCTAACGCGCCATCACTTCCTCACTCACTCTAACGCGCTTTTTTATAACTTTCTTTCTTTTTTGTCTGGTTCTTCTTTCTCTCTCTTCCTCTTTTCTTTCATTGACCCCTATCCTTCAGCTCAAGGTAACTTAAAACAGGAAGTTGGCTGGCGGTGAAATGGGTGGTTGGGTGGAGGAAGGGGGAGGAGCGTGGAAAGTGTCAGAGCCTACGAGCATGTGGCTCGGCCAATAGAAAGCAAGGGCTTTGTCCTGTCATTGGGGGATCGTCTGAGTGCGGGGCAGGAGCCCGGTCAGGGGCGGGGTCTGAGTATCATGTTGCAGGCTAGATTGATTACTTTTGAATATTAAAGGGCAAGGCCGGAGGAGATTTTTAACTGGGACTCTGGAGCGCCGCTGTTCTGCCGTTCGTCGCTCCTTCACCTCTCTTTTTTCTTTTCTTTTTCCCCCCCCTCCTGTGTGCTGAGGCAGGGGTCAACTGAATGACAAACAAAAGGGTCGCTGTCCTGGAGAGCGAGAGGGAGAAGAAATGAGTGATAGGAAGAGAGGGAGACGCTCAACTGTGGGGCAAATGAGGGGACTTGGTCAGAGGAGAAACAGGAGAGAGGGGTGTGTGTTTAGGAGAAGGAGGGTGGTGGGAGGGAGCGGTGGAGACTCAGTTGAGGGGGAGGGGTAGAATAAAGGGGTGGTGGTGAACGCTCTTCTCTCTGTCGGGCAGGCTATATGCTTTTTAAAGGCGGACGGACGGGCAGCCTGCCTTTTGTCTGTTCCTGGTTCCGGGGCCCGAGGAAGTTGAGGGCTACAGAGATTTTGTGTGTCAGCCAGCCCCCCCTCTCTCTTCTACAATGCAGAGTAGAGTACAGCCTTTCTCTCTCCTTCTCTCCCACAGCCTACTACACAGCATGAAGGGCACAGGGTAAGTGTGACCACTCAAACACACTAGTAACCACAGACCTGGCTGTGTTTTAGACCACAGCAGGACTCCTCCACTACCCATGTGTACTTTGTCTCTTCTCGTCTTTATCTATCTCTCTCTGCAGAGAAGGGATGCTCTCTCTGTCCTCCCCCTCCTCCTCTTCTGTCGTCCTCTACTTTTCTCCTTGAGAGAAATCTGAGTGTGTGTTTTGGTTGTTTATTTCTGCACCGGACAGCAGTCTGCCCGGCCACCCTCATGTCCTTCAACTGTCACTCCAGTACATGATCGGTGTTGTTGACATCTTTAGTTAGCATTTTGCAGAATTGAAAGTGGTGCGAATGTGTATATATATTTTTTCACAGTTGATTTGAGTCATGTTAATGTTTTCCTATGAATACTACAATGTAGGCTACTAATATTGAGGCAAGTTCTATTGAATAAGGCTGTTTGTTCTGTGGAACAGCCGTAGCTGGCGTTTATTTGAGACCCTGCTACGGCTGTGCTTTGACTTTGGACTTTCTAGCAGAACGTCAGCAGCTGTTAGTCTCTCTCTCTGGGCTGTGTTGGTCATTGACTCTGTAGCGCTGTGGTAGACCGGCCCAGCACTGTACTCACAGGCAGACAGACTTCAAAGTCATCCAGGATGGTTGTGGTGCTGTGACTGCGGTTGCTGACCAGTGCCCGTCCCAAGGCCCGGTCCTTGGGGTGTAGTTAACACTCGCCTGACAGTGATGCAATGGAGAGGGCAAGATGGTTGCTGGGCTGACTGCTGGATGTTTGGGGGACAATCCGAGACCTCGTAGTTGTGGGGTTTTTGATGTGTGATTGTGAGCTCTCTTTAGATGGAATCTTTATAACATCTTTAGCTCTGTCCTCCCTAATTGAATGTTTCTATTGGTGCCTTTCTCTCTGACAAAATGAAGTCCCGTTGGGGAGACGGAGGACAATAACTCCAGAGCTGAAGCCCTGGCTTCCAAATCCCAGCTCCCGTCACTGTTTGCATGAGATTTGAATATCATTTGCAGGTGAGCAGGACTGCATCGTAAGAAAAATGGTTGGGAAAGTAAATGAAAATCCAAACAAACACACTCGACCATACACACATACTTGCAGCAAGCACACTCTCCAGCTAAAGTGACTACACACAGGTCTTGTGTGCCTTATTCCTTTGCCCTTGCAGGCAGCCCTGTTTTGAGTGTGTGTATAATGTTGTGTGTTGTCAACACATGAGCCAAACTGCCAGTTAAAGTTTGCTGGTGGTGTTATGTTATTGATGCTGATATGCAGGTAGCAGCAGTGGGTGCCAGAGCTGCCTGGGCCTAGTGTTCAATGAAGGTCACAAGAATGTGAGACTGACTCCCGCAGTCTTTCTGTCAGCGGAGAGATGGATGAAAGGACAGTGAGGGTTGAGGAATAAGGGACTTGCGGACAGAGATGTCTTTGCGCTCAAAGGAAAGAAGTGACGAAAATGGGGTCGCCCATGCAAGTGCTGCAGTGAAAGTTGAAAAACCTGTTCTCTCTTTCCCTGTCTCGCTCTCTCTATTGCTCGCTCTCACCCCCCCTCCCCCTTCCCTCTCTCTTTCCCCCTCCCGCTCTCTCGCTCCCCCCTCCCTCTCTGGTTTCTCTCTCTCCTCTGTTGAATGACCTTGGGAGATCAGAGCTGAGCGAGTTCTTCCTGGAGTTGGTTTGAAGCAGATCCAAGGGCAAAGTTTGCAGGGACAGAGCACAGCACAGGGCCAGTGGGATGGACGACTTTGACACGGGTCAGGGCTGGCTGTCAGACATTATTACAGGCCGCTGCTCTCTTCAAGCACAGCATCCACCGCAAACTGATCACAATGTGCACATACAGATCTAGCTACGTGTTCTTGGTTAGTCTGTAATTCACTGACTGACTGAGAACGAGAACCGGGCTCCTTTTTTTGTTCTTGAGTAGATCATTTACACGGCACGCTGCAACACTGCCAATTTCTGTTCTCTTATTTGTTTGTGTGTGTGTGTGTGTGTGTGTGTGGGGGGGGGGTTGGGTTTTACCTCTGACCTGAATGAATATAGGTGCATTTGGTTTAATATGCCGCTGCCACTTTGCCCATAATAGGATTCAACAATGATTGATTCTTCTGTTGTTGTTTTTTATTTTCAGTTTATTTTCCGTCAGTAAAAAAAAAAATCAATGCTTTATTTCTAAATGTTCATGTTCACACTTGTTCTTCCCAGTCTTTCCCCCGCTGATGTCACTGAGATCTGGATGAAGCAGCTTGACTGAGCTTCCCATGTCAATCCATAACGTGAGGAGAAAAAGCATGAAATTGTGTTTTATTTGCCCCCAAAAACATTCCCAAAAAGGCTGATTCTGTGAATGGGACAGTGTTTTTCTGCGAAACAGAATCCTAAAGGGCTTGTATTTAGTGACTTTCCTTGAGTTGACCAAGGCATTCATGCTTCTAGAATGTGACCTCAGCTATTGACGTTGCATGCAGCTTGTGCAATGTGTACCCTCTTACTGTTTGCACTTTAGGCTTATCATACATCATTTACTGATAGCCTAGCTAGCTTATACTGTATAGCCTAGCCATAGCCTTTGGTTGAATAACTGCAGTTTGTGTGCTCTTGCACCTGACATTTTGCAGTAGGTCACCTTAATGATCATTATAAGGATATAGTTTTATTCCGACAATACAAAAAGTTAACATTCCCATCCTGTCCTTTTGCAGTCCTTTGAGGAAATTCTCTCTCTCTCCTTCTTTCTTTCTCCTCTCTTTCTCTGATGGAGGATCTGATTAGTGACCTCTATTACTCTGTATCTGCCCTCATCACTTCAGTATTTTCACAACAATCAAGGAGGGGAGAATGGAGAGGGGGGGTGGATGGAGGTGGCAAGTGGGATTGACACGAGATGTCTCTCTTGAGCACCTGTCAACATATTACAAATCTGTGAATATTTAATCATTTGGTTACCAAATAATGTTTTTCCTGTAGAAGTTCCAGTCTGTTAAACGGTGAACTACACGTTTTGTTTTTGGAATGGATGTTTTAGTTGTTGGCAAAATGCAAAGTGGTAGGCTACATTCCTCTGTTCCGAAAGGTCATTCCAGCTAGAGGTTGACTAAATAATCCAGGAGTAACATTATGTCAAATCATGTTAGTGTTAAAACAACACAATGCCCATAGCCAAATAAACCCTCACATGAGCATGTAGTTGACCATTGAATGCATTCTTGTTTTTCTTCAACATTTCAGAGTTATTCAGTGCAGGCTCTCCTGGGGGAGTTTCACAAGTCTGGATTAATGAGTTAGCCAGCACTACTTCTGTCAACATTTTTAACCAGTCAGGAGGAGTCATGGTACCATGACTGCAAAATCTTTAACCTTTAACCTGCTCCATGCTAGCCTTACTTGAAACAATACTGCATACCATACCAAACTACTGCATACCATACCAAACTACTGCATACCATACCAAACTACTGCATACCATACCAAACTACTGCATACCATACCAAACTACTGCATACCATGGAAGCCTATTAGTGATATCCTACTGATGTTATTGGAATACATTAGAAAACACCTTTTTGGATGTTGTCCTCACTCAGGCCAAGGTTTGCCTATAGGCTGGGCTACACTAATTGTCCATTAGTCAATAAATCTATTCCCTTTGTGAAGTTCCCCTGTGGTTGCATTACGTTGTTAATGCACTCTAAAGCTTGAGGTTTGAAATAGGACAAACTAGTGTTGTGATGGTCATGGAGTTGTGGATGACAGTAATTGTCTCATTAAAATCCACCAGGCCATTAAGGAAGCGATTAACTCAGTGTTCATCATTAGTGTTACTCATTCATTTTCTTTCCGTCAGCGATGCATTTACCTGAGCAGTGAACACCTCCCTATGCAGAAACAGCTACCTGCAGTGCATCACTCCAATCTGAAAAGTCACTCCTTTCTTGCACCTCGGTCTCCCCCTTTGCAGAATCTACAAGAACAGGACCAGTACAGTAAAATGGTCAAATTGTCTCTAGTCGAGATCTGAGAGGACTAGATGAAGAGTTTCTCCCATTTTCCTTGCACCTATCCAGTTTTTTCTGATGTTCTAGGGTGACTTCAGTCCCAGAAGGGCCCAGGTAAGGAGTGTCATTGTCAGTTTGGACCTGAAGCTGATGACGCTGCTGTGAGTGTGTCCGTGGCCGACCTGCCAGGGGAGAGCAGCAGAGAGGCTGGGCTTGGCAGGACAACAATACTGCTGATTCAGCAGATCCTGCTGCTGAACACCATTTTACTTTCTCAGAGGAGATAGAGAGGGGGGAGAAAGGGGAGAGACGGATGCAGGAGGAGAAGCGGCAGCGGATGGTCAGTGTTGCCGACAAAGCACACGGTGCAGGTCAGGAGAAACTGTACACCGCCATCTCTCTCCTCTTCTCTCTGACCACTGAAGGGCAACAGAACTGCAGAGGAGAGAAAAGCAGCACAGTGCAGCATAGCACCGCCAGCACAGTGCAGCATAGCACCGCCAGCACAGTGCAGCATAGCGCAGTGCAGCATAGCACCGCCAGCACAGTGCAGCATAGCGCAGTGCAGCATAGCACCGCCAGCGCAGTGCAGCATAGCACCGCCAGCACAGTGCAGCATAGCACAGTGGAACACAGCACAGTAAAAAACAGGGCAATGGCAGTGCAGAAGAACACATATCAAAGACCAGCACAGTGCAGCACCTTACAGTACAGCACATTACATCATGTCACAGTGCTATGTGGACATAGGGTCCAAGTAGAGAGAGACACCAGTGCAGCCAAGTGTAACCAGTCAACATCACCAGCGGTGTAGTGGAGAGAGAACACAGTTTACATACCTTTTTTTTTGTTTGCGCGAGCACCTATTATAGAAAAAGTATATAAAAATGACTCATTGTGAACGCCGATCAGCTCTAACACACCACAGCCTGACGCTCCAAATGGACATGTGTTGGTCACTGCCTCTTCAAGGACATCAGTCCACATTTGGAGAGGCTCACTCGTAGATATTGGATCAGGTTTCTGCTAGGCTAGGACTGCAGAAGGAGAGACTGGTTTATTGCCTACAGTGCTTATATGCATAGAGTGTCTATTGACATGAGAACTGGTCTGTTGTGTGCGTCGTGTGTATATTGAAGGTCGTAGGGTCACACAGTGAGATTAATAATTGTATCATATCAATTGTATCCGAAAGAGCAAAGTCCCGCTCCGGAGCTATTTAGTTCAGTCAGCTGAGGTTTGGTGTGCGTGCGTGTGTAAGTGGAGACAGCTGTGGCGGTTAGGTCCTACTTGTTTATTTATTAATTCATTTATCTCTTTTCATTAATTGAAGTGTTTACTCTTTTAATTCCCGTTCCCGCTCTCCATTTCCTCCCTGGGCCACCGCAGAAATCTCACTGTTGCCGTGGTAATTAGCCAGATAGTCCTCTGTCATGGTGTTAAGTGAATCATCTAATTATATTATAATTATCTGGCTACCATTTGGAGAAAATACACAATTTAATTTAAATGTTACCTTTATTTAACTAGGCAAGTCGGCTAAGAACAAATTCTTATTTACAATGATGGCCTTCCGGGGAACAGTGGGTTAACTGCCTTGTTCAGTTGGCAGAACGACAGATTTTTACCTTGTCAGCTCGGGGATTCGATCTAGCAAACTTTTGGTTACTGGCCCAACGCTCTAACCACTAGGCTACCTGCCGCCCCCACATACACGCATACGTATAATTGACATTTCTGATCAATTTGACGTTATTTTAATGGACAAAAAATGTGCTTTTCTTTCAAAAACAAGGACATTTCTAAGTGACCCCAAACTTTTGAACGGTAGTGTACATACAGTACATGCATATACGGATGTCCTACTGCATCCATCACAAGATCAACTCCTGACGCCGCTGTTAAAACGCTGGGCTGCCTTGGAGCTGTACAAAGTAGACAAATGAAACAGTGTTCCTGGAAGGCGTGCCATTAAACTCTTCTTTATGGTTTGTTTTGTCATTCTCCCACTCAGATCAGATCAGGTATGGTAAACTAGAAACAAGGGCATTTGGTTCTTCATTGTAGGCTTAGCCTGACTCCACCATAAGACTACAAATCCCATCATTGTTATCTTCATCGCTGGGATTGTTTTGTCGGCTAAGGGTAAGCGGGTTAGTGATTTGCAACAGGACTTCAATCAACCTTGAAATGAAACTGGACACTGGGCAGTCCAACTCATCACAGACACTTTTAGAGGACAGTAACTGTCCTGGCCTGCCATTACATCTGGTCTGATTGATTTATTGACCCCTCCACCCCCCCTGACTTCATTCTGATTGATTTACTCTCTATTTGAAAATAACAGGAAGGAATGCTCATGGTTCAGAACTGATTTATTGTCATACTGTCTGTGTTTTGAACTAATGGAGGACATGAGCTCAGCTGTGGCCAATGGTTGAGAGGCAGGACTAAGCTGTGGCCAATGGCTGAGAGGCAGGACTAGAGTCTTTGTGTGGTCATGTTTTTATGCTTCTCGTTCTCTCTTGCTCTCTCTCTCACATTCTCTCTTCTTTCTCTTGCATTCTCTCTCTCATATTCTCATCATCATGTTTGACCCACATAGCTGGTTTGCATAGCCGTCGGACTGCAACGGCCCTCCCTCCCTGTCTCTTCCCTGTTCTCAGCGTTGGGTTAATGCTGCTCCGTTGTACACACCCCTGACTGGACACACACCACACCCAGCTATTATAGTGTTTCCCTTTTCTCTTGTCGCCTGTCCATTATTCCCAGGAAAGAAGAGAGGGAGAGGTGAGGTTGCACTGTAGACCGGCTCAGACAGGCAGGCTAATGTTCACAGCAGAATTCCTGGCATGCCATAGTAACCTGGTTGTGTTCCCTTTCTGGGAGCCAGACTCAGGCCTCACGTTACAGAGTTATGTGGATATGGAGGTGTGTGTGTTTTGGTGCTTGAGTGCGGGGGTGAGTTGTTACTAGAGGGAGTGGAATACTCTGAGCTAGGCTTGTGCCCGTATACTGGGGTATTTTCAATTACCTATGGTATGATTTTTGTCAAAAGCAAATGTGCGGGCATCCCAAAGCTCTGGGGGGTGCGCAGTACCCCACTGCTTATAATATGTTAACTATCTAAGATGTGCCAAATACGTTAGGTTCAGTCTGGGCTCCAGCTATGCATGTGGTTTGCTAAATGGCAGGATCAAGATCCCTGCTGCCTAAAAAATGGGGCACTCAGGCCTGTCCTCAGACTTGGGGTGACTAATACCCCACATAGTGACATGACAGACTAGAGTCTTCTTTGATGCAGTTTGATGTAGCTGTAGGCTACTAATGTGGTTGCTCCATGCAGCGATCTGTCGTTAGGCATGTCAAGGATTGATGGGCGGCAACAGAAATAGAAACGGCCCGGCCTATATTTAAAATTCAATGTATTCTAATTGAAGGTTTTCCAATGGAGTTGCTAGAGCTCTGGCCAGTGGGGCCTTTGGCTGCCATTGTCGGTCAACTCTGGTGTGCTGTTCTTGGTAGATTTGATTCACTCGTCCACCTTTCATTGATCGACTCAAGATAATTGTTCATTCATACAGTAAATCATTGTTCATTCATACAGTAAATCATAGTATATGTTTTTTTTCTTCCTGAATCTGATATTTTGCCCTTTCACACTCTTTTCCTGTCTCTTGGTCTCTCCCACTCTCCTCCCTCCTTCTCTCTCCCTCCCTCCCCCTGCAGTGAGCATGTCTGCAGATTCGTTTGGCGCCGGGGGCAGCGATGCCCAGCAGAGCCTACAGTCCTTCTGGCCACGCGTCATGGAAGAGATCAGGAACCTCACGGTGGTACGTCACGCCCTCCCTCCGTCACACACACACACACAAGCATGGATGTTGCAGACACACACACACCCTTCATTGTGGTACACATACGCACCTCACAAGTGGTTTCCACATGACCTGCCCCTAACACCCCTTGGCTCTGTTTCAGAAGGATTTCCGCGTGCAGGAGTTGCCTCTCGCCCGAATCAAGAAAATCATGAAGCTGGATGAAGATGTGAAGGTAGGAGGCGGGGCTTACACATCACAGGTCACCACTCTCTGTGATCACTCTATGACGTCTTCATCAACACCCTATTCAGATTACTTAACATGGCAATGTGTAGCTGAGGTGTCCACAGCTGGCTGAAATTAACAGAGGATTCACAGGACCCACTAGCTCATTCTTTAGAAAATGCTTTGAGGAGGCATGTTATTTGCAACCGTACCTCATCAAATTGTATTTGTCACATACACGTGTTTAGCAGATGTTATTGCGGGTGTAGCGAAATGCTTGTTTCTAGCTCCAACAGTGCAGTAATATCTAACAATTTACAACAATACACACACCCATCCCGTAGTGGCTAGTAGATAAGCAGTAGCAGCTTAATATATAAGCAGTAGCAGCTTAAAAGACAAGCAGTAGCAGCTTAAAAGACAAGCAGTAGCAGCTTAATAGACAAGCAGTAGCAGCTTAATAGACAAGCAGTAGCAGCTTAATAGACAAGCAGTAGCAGCTTAATAGACAAGCAGGAGCAGCTTAATAGACAAGCAGTAGCAGCTTAATAGACAAGCAGTAGCAGCTTAATAGACAAGCAGTAGCATCTTAATAGACAAGCAGTAGCATCTTAATAGACAAGCAGTAGCAGCTTAATAGACAAGCAGTAGCAGCTTAACTGGGTGGAGGAAGAAGCTGAACTGAAGGCTGCAGTTACAACTTGCACGCAATTTTAGTTGATTGTAACTGAGTTGCTTGTTGACTGCTTCGTGAAACACCCCTCTGCAACTCATCTGCAACTTGGTTGCACCCAGTTGAAACCTTTCAACTTTGTGCAACTAGTTGCAATCAACAGCCAATCAAAACAGACACTTGTCACATGATCCATTCGAAGGTTCGAAATTCCGACCCAATTGTCATGTCAACACAGCTGTCAGTGCTGCGCAGCACAAACCGCAATCAGGGTAGACAGAACAAAGACTAGCACAGCAGGAGAAGTATACAAATTATTGTACATGGTTTAGCAGTCAATAAATGTAAGTGAATCCAAACCTCTCCCTTACCAGTTTCAACTGAAATGGTCCACCATTTGATTTAGCAGTGTGAGGGGTTGAGAGTGCCCACCTCGAGGGGAATGTTTCCTGACTACTGCCGAGGTGTGATGGTCTTTCTGGCGCTTATAGCTGCCAAGCATCACCCAGGTCGGTGCTACACTTCAGTAGTAGACTATCCAGCCTATCTACAGAGGAGGAGGAGACAACAGGCGAGGTGCCTGATGAAGATCTCTGGGCTTGTCTAAGTAACTGACTGACACTGCTCCCTCTCTGTGCCATCGAAGCTCCCGCCGCTTAAACTACTGCCCAGCCTTTCTGAACTGCTTGTCTGAATGTAACAGTATAGCTTCCGTCCCTCTCCGCGCCCCTACCTGGGCTCGAACCAGGGACCCTCTGCACACATCGACAACAGCCACCCTCGAAGCATCGTTACCCATCGCTCCACAAAAGCAGCGGCCCTTGCAGGGCAAGGGGAACAACTACTTCAAGGTCTCAGAGCGAGTGACGTCACCGATTGAAACGCTATTAGCGCGCACCCTGCTAACTAGCTAGCCATTTCATATCGGTTACATGAACAACACCTTATTTGAATCTGTGGAAGACCATCGCCCAAAACCGGCCAGATCTTTTATACATTTTTACAGCGTTTTTGAGATTCTGTTTGTAATGCAAAAAGATATATAAAAATAAATATATTATAGTTTGTTGCTAGCTTGGTTAACTCATAGCTAGCTAGCTGTGTTGGTGTTTGCGATGTCATTTTGGCTAACTAGCTAAATTGTACAGGCTGCATTTGTTCTATATCCGTGTTACAATAACCAAACGGTTGGATAAACAAATMATTTGTGAAACCACAATGTAAGGCAGCAGGTGACATGATTGGCTGTCACATGCAATTTTAATTGCGTTTGAGTTCCTTCATGTAACAGCAAAGTTGCTTGAGATGATGTCATTTGCAACTAAAATTGCATGAAAGTTGCTTCATGTAACCCCAGCCTTGGAGATCAGCAGATCACTGACATGCTGTACATCTAGAGGGACCCTTCTGCTAGCCATGACGCAGAGTGTGTGGGTTTGTTATGCTAGCCATGACCCAGCAGCTCTGTAGCCTGCTGCTTGCCTTCCGGGCGAACTCCCCGACATGCCCAACTTCTAAATGTCACTCAGTGGAAAGGTTTTCAGAAGTTTAGGTTAGGTCTCTTCCCTTTAGTAGCAAAGGCTACGGGCGGCCTATCTATACAACCCTATCTAGTTGTGTACGTTTGTGTGTTCTGTGTGTGTGTTCCCTGTTTCCCCCTAGTTCTAACATGTCATCGCCGTGTCTCCATAGATGATCAGTGCGGAGGCTCCGGTGCTGTTTGCCAAGGCAGCTCAGATCTTCATTACAGAGCTCACGCTGAGGGCCTGGATTCACACTGAAGACAACAAGAGACGCACCTTACAGGTCAGTCACACCCTCCCTAGTGTGTAAAGAGGTCACGCGCGCACCTTCCCTAGTCTGTAAAGAGGTCACGCACCCATGTGCACACACAGTCTACTGACCCAATTTGACATTTAAAGACAACACATGCACACATGCAGTTGTGCTGGTCCCAGTGTGTGTAGAGGCCCCACACTGCCATCCCCTGAGGACCGGCTCTGTTAAAATCCTTTTCTCTCTGTCCGCTCTGAAAGCAAAGCTTGGCTACTGTGACCCACTTTTACTCACAACGCCATTTTGCTCTCTTATCCCAGAGCCAGGAGAATTACATGGATCCTGGAGTGACGCTAGGGAATGGGGAAGACCTAGAGAGAGACAAAGTGAAAGCGATTGTGGGGAGAGAGTGTGAGAGAAGAGCAAGAGTGAGAAAGCGAGTGAGAGAAGCAAGAGGAAGGGAGAGAGGGAAAAGAGGGAGACTGGGAGAGTGTGAGAAAAGAGAGTGTAAAGAGAGGGAGACAAAAGAGTGGGTTGATCAGAGTGGTTTGGAAAGCCAGGGCTAGTCACACCTGTGGGTCAGAGGGCAGAGCAGCCAGTCAGCCATACAATGAAACATTAAAGCAGAGTTCCCCAGTTCTCTCTCTTCTTCATCCATGCACACAGTGCCTTCAGAAAGTATTCACACCCCTTGACTCTTTCCACATCTTGTTGTGTTACAAAGTGGTATTCAAATACATTTAATTGAAATGTCTTGTCAACCATCTACACAACATACTCTGTCAAAGTGGAAGAAAAATTCTAACATTTGTAAAAAATGTAAATTACAATAAATACTAATATCTCGATTAGATAAGTATTCAACCCCGAGTCAATACRTGTTAGAATCACAGCTATTACAGCTGTGAGTCTTTTTGTGTAAGTCTCTAAGAGCTTTGCACACCTGCATTGTACAATATTTGCTAGACAGCCATTTTTAAGACTTGCCCATAGATTTCGGAGCCAATTTAGGTCAAATCTGAAACTAGGCCACTCAGAAATGTTCAATGTCGTCTTGGTAAGCAACTCCAATTTGCAAAGTTGCTAGCCGACTAGCGTTACGTTAGCAATGCATTAGTCAGCTAGTTGCTATCAACACCTATCTTACAGCTGCATTAAATTAAACCATCTAACCAGTTATCAAATAATGTTACCGGTATATGTAGTTATCTTGGCCAGCTAGCTAAAATAAGTAATCTAGCCAACCACCACCGCCAACAAAGCTAAGTAGTAAGCCAGAGAACAACTAGTCGAGCACAGGCAGGAACCCACAGAACACACACACAAAAATCCAGCAGATGTGAAGTAAAGAAAGCGGAGATTTAACGATTGACGACTGGGTCATTCTCACGGAACTGGTATTTGACCCAAAAATTCTCAAGTGTTATTTTTCATGAAATTACCTTTTGGTTCACTGAGATTAGGATCTGTACTTATCTATTTCATTCTAATGTTTTTTGATCAGATATTATGCATTTTTCCACAATTACCAATGCAAAAAATTTTATTACCGCAACTGTTTATCCAAGGTCTTTACAGGTAATATTGGTTTATTAAGATGTGGATATTCGTGGCATATAAGCGAATAAATTAACTAAAACTTTATTTCAAACTGATTGGAGTGTTACGGTAATCAGACCACGCACACTGGTTTTACGTAATAAATATTTAATTTAAATTTAAAGTAGTATACCATTTTTAAATTACAAATTACAGCAACATATTTTGTTTTATTCAAATAAATTTGGTTTTTCTAAAGTAAACTTGTATAAAATTACCCGAGAATTTAATCCAGACGCATTTCGGTAATGGGAATTTGGGGTGGAAATCTATTTAAAGTAACACAACATTTTTATTTTATTTTTACATCTTAGTCTTATAGTTGATTGTTGCAGATGCACCATTTGCTGCAGATATGTTTAAAATTGGTTTCATGAGAATCACCTAGCTGAGTTGGCTAAGGAGAGAGGTGCTTCAGAGGGAGATGCCATTTCACCAGCCGAGGGAGAGTCTGCTAATCCAATAGCGATATAGTGAGGTAAATCTAAAGAAAGATTCCAGAGGCAATAATACAGAGGCGGCATTGGTCACAGGAGATGAGGAGAAGAGTCTACAATAAAACAGCGATCGAAGGAAAACTCCAGGCAGATTGAAATGATCGCAACAGCACAGTCAGTCATCTACGGTAGCTCGCTAGTACTAAACCAAGGTTGAAAAACTCTGGTACCCTACTTTGTGGAGATCATGCGGCCTCCACGTGTGGGGAATCTGATTGGTTGTTTACTTAACACCGCCTTGTGTTTGGTGGATTATAGCTCACCACTGACAACACTCGGTCTGCATGGCTAGTGGCTAATGTTAGCCAACTCAAGCTAGCTAACGCAGAGTAGTTTCTCCATAAGACGTTGAGAAATAGTGCATTGTGGGTAGTTTAGAAGATATCCCCGGACATACGTTATTAAATATGTTTTTTTTTTAAATAACATAAGTATTTTTGTAGTTATAGGTAACCATATCGTGACTACAACTAAGTTACTAAGTCTTTGACCACACTGTGTTTTTACTTTGAGTAAAAACAAATGCTTCCTACCCTTTAACAACCTCGAAATAGAATGCCAATTTGGTTTCAAGTTCCTCACGTTAATTGCATTTTTACACCACAGGTGGTGTTACATGTGTTTTATTAATAAGACAGCACTGCTTGCAATCACACTCATTTTATCTCTCTTTCTCACACACACACACACACACACACACACACACACACACACACTCCGGCTCTCGTCAGTGCTAGGGTTCCGTTGTGTCAACGGCACGCCGATCAGGGTCTCCATGGCGACGCTCATCAATATAACAACTGTGGATGTGACCCGGTGTTACCTGATATATTAATCTCACAGCGCTATAAATACACAGATGTAGGGGGCCCCAATGGGGGGACTTAGATGCCAATATCCTGTGGAAAATGACACACACACTAGAGGAGTGGGCCTCGGGAGGACAGTGATGCTAAGAATACATCACACAACTCCCGGTGTCCTTAATCTGGTGCTGCTCACAGTGGGCCTATGGCTCTATGGCTAATTCTGCTGTTTTTACATGGTATGTGTTGAAGTAGGCAAAGCCTTTTACAGTTCCACTGAGAGCAAACTCCTTTTACTATTGTTTACAAAGCTGTTCGAGTTTGACCTAGAAGTTTTTATAAACTGTCTTTTCTTCAAACGCTTTCAAAAAGGCTATATTTGGAGCGAGCAGCAGAAGTACAAAGACGGTTTTATATTTAGCCTAGTTTTTTCACATACTGAATGAGGAGCCTAATGTTCACCCTCAACTCTTATCCTGTGTTTCAGAGGAACGACATTGCCATGGCGATAACGAAGTTCGACCAGTTTGACTTCCTTATCGACATTGTGCCCCGGGACGAGCTCAAGCCCCCCAAACGACAGGTAGGGTGTGTGTGTGTGTGTGGTGGGGGGGGGGTGTCTATCTACATTTAATTTCAGAACCCCGGCAGGGTGGAGTACCACTCCTGGCAGCCTGGAGGCGCTGTAAACATCCTTGACTGGAAGCTGGGGTTTGGACAGCAAGGGCTTTCAGTCGGATGTTTGCAGCGTCTGGCTGCCCATTACTTCCAACAGTGCCACCATAGCCTCTAATCTCCATCAGAACCACCACCAATACACCACCATAGCCTCTAATCTCCATCAGAACCACCAATACCCCATAACTTGTAATCACTATCAACATAATCACCACTGTGTTAACGGATGGCCCCTCAACCACATTACAGTCCTGACTCAGATTGATGGTGTTTTAGGCTGAACAGTGGCTCCTAAGCATTTTAAGTTGTGACCACCTAAATAGACCGATTCACCAAGTCTGTGGCCAGGGGTGTAAACATCCTACACTCTCAGCTGTGACATCATCGAGCTGGGAGAGGGGTGTTTACGCTTCTGGTGACGGGGAAACTGCCACCTCCTACAGTACCCTGGAAGATCAACCAACCCGCACGTTTTAGGGAACTGTTAYTTTGTACTTCTGACAATGATGAGGCCTTGAGTTTACTTTTCTGAGCACAAAGAAATATGGAAGCTTGTAGTGCTGTGTCATTGCTTTAGCTGTTAGACCATATCAGACTAGACACAAAGAGCCTTCATGCTTGTTAATGGCTGACGAAATGTCCAATGTGTCATTGAATGAGGTTTTCATTCACAGTTTATGATTAAATCATTCTCAATAGTGTGCCAAGGTCTTGTTTTCATGAATGGAAATGATCCCTTTCTGTCTGCTGAAGTGTTCTTGTGTTCTGAAAAGTGTTGTTGGGTTGTGAAAACCCATTGTCTTGACGAAGACCCATAAGGCCTTGAGCCTGAGTGTTGTCGACTGGGATCATCAAGGTCCTCCAGTGCTAATGGATCCTCTGGTTGCATCCCAATCGGTACCCTATTCCCTATGTAGTGCACTACTTTTGCCCAGGGCCCATAGGGCTCCCATAGGGCTCTGGTCAAAAGTAGTGCACTGAATAGGGAATATGGTGCCATTTGGGATGTACCCTCTATTTAGAATCACATTACTCATCCATCCAGGCTCTATCAGTTATTTATCTGGGTCTCTTACCTATTGTATTACACTGGCAAAATAATTCATGGAGATGTAATGGACTGATAGGCTTCTCTGTTATCCCCTCTCTCTTTCTCACCATTTCTCTCTCTTTTTCTCTCTCTCTTTCTTGCCCCCTCTCTTTTTTGTGTGTGTACAGGAGGAGGTGCGTCAGTCGGTGGCCCCAGCAGAGCCGGTTCAGTACTACTTCACCCTGGCTCAGCAGCCAGGCCAGGTGCAGGGCCAGCAGGCCACTGGACAACAGGCTACCACCATCCAACCTGGACAGATCATCATCGCACAGCCACAGCAAGGACAGGTAAACTGGAGAATAGACCTGCACCACACGTACGTGCACTGACACAGACAGAGAGACCACGTGTGCAGACACACACGCACCACACCAGACACACTGAACATACTACTCCACAAACAACCGGTAAGCTACCAACATTCAGCCTAGGCAAAGATGTAGTGTACACCACACACACACCGTGACACAGCCTGGCAGATCACCAGCTCTCCTAACACTCTCCCAGTCAAAAACCCTCTCCAACCCTGTCCACTATAAAACAGTGTGAATGGGGTAATAACAGTGGGTTTTATTGATATTATCCTTGGCAAGCACAGCCGATCCGCACTCTGGCCTCAACTCTTTCCCACCAGCAGGGATGAATGACCCGTACACACCCAGCACACAAACACACAGCTATAAAAGCAGTGATACAGGGCCATTTGATCTACCCACTTCAGTCACTCCCCTCTCTGCTGGAGGTCCAGAACATCACAGTACAGTAACACTAGGGCTGTGTCTCTAATGTCACCCTATTCCATATTCAGTGAACTACTTTTGACCAGGGCCCATAGGGAATAGGGTGCCATTTGGGATGCAGCCTAGACTCCCTGTGAGACTGCTCTCTGCCACTCCACTGTAACATATGAGTAAACAGATGGGTGGGTTGCCCCCTCATCCCTAGTCTTTTTCCTTCTCTGAGTGTGGTTCCCCAGGCACCCCTCTGTCTCTCTTTTGTGTTCCCTCTCCTGCTCCATTATTCTCCCTCCCTGTTGAATGTGTTCTCTCTTCTTGCTTCAGCAGGCTGCCTTAGTTTCACTGAGGCACAGTCAGGCTAGAGCTGCTACTGTTCCTGCCGCAGTCCCCTCACAGTCACCGAGCAGAGCAGGGGAGGTCACTACATGGCTGGCACCTTAGAATAGGTGACTAGTTTAGACTACTGGGTTACAGTTAAGAGGCCAGGGAGTAAGAGGGATGGTGGGATGGAAGAGGGGAAAGGATCTGAAAAACAGATGGATAAAGTGTGAGATACCTGGAGATTGAGGGAGGAGGGTAACGATTCATAATTCATTGCTCAATTTGTGTGTGTGTGTGTGTGTGTGTGTGTGTGTGTGTGTGTGTGTGTGTGTGTGTGTGTGTGTGTGTGTGTGTGTGTGTGTGTGTGTGTGTGTGTGTGTGTGTGTGTGTGTGTGTGTGTGTGTGTGTGTGTGTGCATCTTTCGCCAGACTTGCCTGCTAAGAGCTTTCAGTGTCACTAGTCGTCACTGTTGCACCAGTTCTGTCACATTCCCTCTCGTGACACAAAGTCCTAGCGGACTGATCTGTTACGAAACCAAACCTCAATTTCTATTGCACATCTACAGTGTATTATTGGAACTCCCATTTCCTACTGTAGGATACATCTTATCTTCATTAACAGCTGCTCTTTCGCCATTAAATCTGTATCCCTTCTGCTCTATGCATTTCTTCCAACCATAATTCAGTTCACATGCTCATTGTTGTTGTGTGTGATCTGATGACAGGTGTCTGATGTGTGTGTGATCTGATGACAGGTGTCTGACTGTGTGTGTGATGCTATGACCGGTGTCTGACTGTGTGTGTGTGATCTGATGACCGGTGTCTGACTGTGGTGTGTGATCTGATGACAGGTGTCTGACTGTGTGTGTGTGATCTGATGACAGGTGTCTGACTGTGTGTGTGTGATCTGATGACAGGTGTCTGACTGTGTGTGTGTGATCTGATGACCGGTGTGTGTGTGATCTGATGACAGGTGTCTGACGTGTTGTGTGCTACTTCTTCCTTTGCACTCTGCATGTGCTTGTAGTCATGTTTGTAAAGCTCCTCTTTCTTCTTCCTCTCTCTTCCCTCCCCCTTCAGGTGCTGCAGGGGACCAAATGCAACAGTTACAGCAGGTGCAGGTAGCCCAGTCACAGGGAACACTATCACGGTAACCCCCCCCCCCAGTCAACATCTGAAACACCCCCCCCATCCCAGTACTCCTAGTTGTAGGGTGAGTTGCTCCTAGATGCTGATCTTGGATCAGTTTTGCAATTACCCCACTAAATAGTTAAGGTTAGTTTGGGAGAGGGGATGCTGATCCTAGATCTGTACCTAGGGGAAATGTCATCCCGTACGCGACCCCCCTCCACATTTAATCAGGAAGGTTAGTTCTTCCTTTCTCTCCTGTCCATCTCCACTTGGTGCTCCAGGCCTGCAGTTTAACTTTTGACTCAGCAGCAGCTGTCTCATTATGGACGTTAGTCAGATCAACTGCTCATTATGGACGTTAGTCAGATCAACTGGCTCATTATGGACGTTAGTCAGATCAACTGGTTCATTATAGACGTTAGTCAGATCAGATTAGCTGTCTCATTATGGACGTTAGTCAGATCAACTGGCTCATTATGGACGTTAGTCAGATCAGATTAGCTGTCTCTTATGGACATTAGTCAGATTAGCTGTCTCATAGGGACGTTAGTCAGATCAACTGCTCATTATGGACGTTAGTCAGATCAGATTAGCTGTCTCATTATGGACGTTAGTCAGATCAACTGTCTCATTAGGGACGTTAGTCAGATCAGATTTGCTGTCTCATTAGGGACGTTAGTCAGATCAGATTAGCTGTCTCATTATGGACGTTAGTCAGAGTCAGATTAGCTGTCACTTTAGGGACGTTAGTCAGATCAGCTGTCTCATTAGGGACGTTAGTCAGATCAGATTAGCTGTCTCATTAGGGCCGTTAGTCAGATAGATTAGCTGTCTCATTAGGGACGTTAGTCAGATCAGATTAGCTGTCTCATTAGGAACGTTAGTCAGATCAGATAGCTGTCTCATTAGGGACGTTAGTCAGATCAGATTAGCTGTCACTTTAGGGACGTTAGTCGATCAACTGTCATTATGGACGTTAGTCAGATCAGATCAGCTGTCTCATTAGGGACGTTAGTCAGATCAGATTAGCTGTCTCATTAGGGACGTTAGTCAATCAGATTAGCTGTCTCATTAGGAACGTTAGTCAGATCAGATCAGCTGTCTCATTAGGGACGTTAGTCAGATCAGATTAGCTGTCTCATTAGGGACGTTAGTCAGATCAGATTAGCTGTCTCATTAGGGACGTTAGTCAGATCAGATTAGCTGTCTCTTAGGGACGTTAGTCAGATCAGTTAGCTGTCTCATTAGGAACGTTAGTCAGATCAGATCAGCTGTCTCATTAGGAACGTTAGTCAGATCAGATAGCTGTCTCATTAGGACGTTAGTCAGATCAGATCAGCTGTCTCATTAGGAACGTTAGTCAGATCAGATTAGCTGTCTCATTAGGAACGTTAGTCAGATCAGATAGCTGTCTCATTAGGAAGTTAGTCAGATCAGATTAGCTGTCTCATTAGGAACGTTAGTCAGATCAGATTAGCTGTCTCATTAGGAACGTTAGTCAGATCAGTTAGCTGTCCATTAGGAATAGTCAGTAGATAGCTGTTCATTAGGAAACGTTAGTCAGATCAGCTGTCTCATTAGGACGTTAGTCAGATCAACTGCTCATTATGGACGTTAGTAAGATCAACTGGCTCATTATGGACGTTAGTCAGATCAGATTAGCTGTCTCATTAGGGATGTTAGTCAGTCAGATTAGCTGTCTCTTAGGGTGTTAGTCAGATCAGATTAGCTGTCTCATTAGGGCGTTAAGTCAGATCAACTGTCTCATTATGGACGTTAGTCAGATCAGCTGTCTCATTATGGACGTTAGTCAGATCAGCTGTCTCATTAGGAACGTTAGTCAGATCAGCTGTCTCATTAGGAACGTTAGTCAGATCAGCTGTCTCATTAGGAAGTTAGTCAGATAGATTAGCTGTCTCATTAGGGACAGTTAGTCAGATCGATTAGCTGTCTCATTAGGGATTAGTCAGATCAGATTAGCTGTCTCATTAGGGACGTTAGTCATATAACTGCTCATTAGGAATTAGTCAGGTCTGATTAGCTGTCTCATTAGGGACATTAGTCAGGTCTGATTAGCTGTCTCATTAGGGACATTAGTCAGGTCTGATTAGCTGTCTCATTAGGGACATTAGTCAGGTCTGATTAGCTGTCTCATTAGGACATTAGTCAGGTCTGATTAGCTGTCTCATTAGGGACATTAGTCAGGTCTGATTAGCTGTCTCATTAGGGACATTAGTCAGGTCTGATTAGCTGTCTCATTAGGGACATTAGTCAGGTCTGATTAGCTGTCTCATTAGGGAATTAGTCAGGTCTGATAGTAGCTGTCTCATTAGGGACATTAGTCAGGTCTGATTAGCTGTCTCATTAGGGACATTAGTCAGGTCTGATTAGCTGTCTCATTAGGGACATTAGTCAGTTGATTAGCTGTCTCATTAGGGACGTTAGTCAGGTTGCTTACGATTAGCTGTCTCATTAGGGACATTAGTCAGGTCTGATTAGCTGTCTCATTAGGGACGTTAGTCAGATCAGCTGTCTCATTAGGGACGTTAGTCAGATCAGCTGTCTCATTAGGGACGTTAGTCAGATCAGCTGTCTCATTATGGACGTTAGTCAGATCAGCTGTCTCATTAGGGACGTTAGTCAGATCAGCTGTCTCATTAGGGACGTTAGTCAGATCAGATCTGCTGGTTTATTAGGGACGTTAGATCCGATCGGCAGTTTTTTTAGGGACGTTGATCAGATCTGCTGGATTTCTTTCTTTCCTTCTTTCTTTGGGACAATTATCACATTACATGTCTCAGTCACCAGACTCTCACCAGTCGTTCAACAATTAATCTTCCTTCTCCACCCTGAAGGGAGGGGCTCCAATGACCATGCAGGTGGGGGACCAGCAGGTCCAGATAGTACAGGCGTCGTCCCAGGGCCAGACCCAGACGGTGCAGTCAGGACAGACCATGCAGGTCATGCAGCAGATAATCACCAACTCCGCAGAGATCCAGCAGATACCAGTAAGAGAGACAGATATAGAGGAGGAAAGTCTCCTAGAATGACCTTACTGGAAAAATTATAATCATTTTAAAGCTCCATTTTCTAATGATATTTACACAACATTTTTTTCAGTTAAATATTGGAGATAAATCTCCTTATAGTTGGTGAACCTTATAYTGTCCTCCATTTTGACGCTCTGCTCCAACTAGCTGTGATCATGATAACCTCTGCATTGTGTATCTATGACCTTCCCATCCTAAAGTGTGTCTCCCCCGTGTGGTGGCTGTGTATAGGTGCAGCTGAACAATGGCCAGTTGCAGTACATCCGGCTGGCACAGCCTGTCTCTGGCACACAGGTGGTTCAGGGACAGATCCAGACGCTGGGTAACACTCAGCAGGTACAGGTACTGAACATGGACCTTTTTTAAATCAATAGTATCGCATCAGATGTATGTAGACACTTCACCTCTGTAATGTAGTGTCTGGTATGGTATCACTGTTAGTTTATGAAATAACATTAAGGTAGTAACATATGATAACATTCAAAATATGATATGATTATTCATCTTAAAAATGTGTGTTTTCAATATTGTTTTGTAAATCTATTTCTATATTGTTCATTTCCTTCAGTTGCATTTTAATAGAGGTGTAGGTTTGAATAGTGGCTGTGTGAAGCACTGTGACTGACTGACTCCTCTCTCTCTCTCTGGTTTGTTCTCAGATTACACAGACAGAGCAAGGCCAGCAGCAATTCAACCAGTTTACTGACGGACAGGTAAGAGGAACATCTCAGTGACCTCTCACTCCTGTCGCTCACTCACTCACATCCTTTACTCTCCCTTTTTATTTTTCACTCTCTCGCTCTTCTCTTCTCTCTCTCTGTCTCCTTACAGCAGTTGTATCAGATTCAGCAGGTGATGCCGGCGGGACAGGACCTGAGCCAGCCCTTGTTCATCCAGTCCACCAATCAGACGGCCGATGGACAGGTCACCACACAGGTCAGCACAGACTGAGGCTCTGGAAGCATCCTCCTGACGCCCAGACCACCAAACCATTGACCACACCACCTGCTACCATCCATAAGGACAACACTGGCTCAAACGCCAAGGGACCTCCTAGGAGGCGTCCAAAATGGTCAAAAGTAGAGCCCAATATAGGGTGCCATTTGGGATGTACCCTTACTCTCATTCAATACACTGATCTATGACATGATACTTAAAAGGGACTGTCTGACAACAACAGTTCTTTATTCAGTATACTGGGTCAGATACCAAAGGGACTGCTCTACAACTCCCGCTCATTCCCATTTCATATCGTCTCTCTCTGCCTCTGTTAGTTCCTCCAGGCACCCACTCTCACCTGATACGTTCCCCAAAAAAGCCTCACTTAGTGCGCATTCATGAGAGCTACACACAGGGTATCCGAACACTGAATCCTCCAGGACCCAACTCTCCTCCGTCTTAGTGACCAGCTGTTCATCCTCAATGTCTGTAAACCCTTTATGTACAAACCTCCTCTGTATATTCTCTGTCTCTCTGTGAAGTACACCGTATGGATGGCTCTTGTGTTCTCTATGGGTGCGTCCCAAATGGCAACCTATTCCCTATACAATGCACTCATTTTGACCACGGTCCAAAGGGTTTTGGTCAAAAGTAGTGCTCTATATAGGGAATAGAATGCATTGGGATGCATCCTATGGAAGGCATGGCCCTTGTTTTGTCTACAAGCCAAGAGAACATGAATCCTTTGTAATGTTTTTAATGTGTAGACGTTTAAAATAATAAACTATAAAGCCATACTCTTACCTAACCCATTTAATTCACAATAAATCATTGTCAATTGTATGAAACCAGCCATGATAGGTCAATTAAGTTATGTTAGTTTCTCGCAGGTTTTTCACATTGACGAGACATTGCCATCGATGAAAGGGCTTCTAACTGAATGATTGAGTTTGAATTTTGTATGACCTCCGTGTGTGTGTGTGTGTGTGTGTCATTCAATATTGTGCAGTTACTGCAGTATACTTTCCCCATGGCCCAGTGATCCTATTCACCTCTTCAGTGCCCCCTCTCCATCTCTCCATTCATTTCCACTGATCACTCTATCATTGTTAGAGCAGGGAGGGGTTAGGCCTTTCTGTCTCTATGCAGTCTCTTCTTTCTCCCCTTCTCTCTTTTTCTCTCCCTTTACTTTTTTCTCTATCCAGAGAGGTTTGTGGTTCTCCTGCCCTGCTCTGAGGAAGCCTCCTGTATAAAAACAACTCCACTGGAGGAAAGGCCCCTTTTTATAAACTCTTTTTTTGAATACCTGTTGTAACTTGTTAATTTGTTTGTATGACTACCCCTCTCCCTCCTCCCCTTTCTTATTTAGTTCAATTGTTATCATTGTTGTTCTTATTATTGTCGATTTGCATGTCCTTTAAACTGCCAGCATGATATGCAATAGATGGGTAGACATTCTATTTTGTAAGCAAACTTTGGGTTTGTGAGAAAATAAAATGCAAATAAAAAACATTACATGCTATCTTTTTTCAGCAGAAGTTTTTCTGCAGTTTTTCCCCAACAGTATTGTTGTGATGTGTGCATAAAAAAAGATTATGTAAGAGGATTTAAATCTATTCATAAACTATTGGTAACCACTGTGTAGTACAACAGGCACTGTTCTTTAGCAAAGCAATTTCGCATGCTATATAGCCATTTTGGGTACTTCAGATAATTACAGACACCTGTGATAATCTACGGATTTCTGTGCGGCCTTATCACATAGAATATATCAAATAATTAAATAAGATCATTTTAAAATAACAATAGAATAACAAAGCTTCAAAATATTATCCTAAATATAAACCATCAATGGAATGGAGCCAATGGAATGGCATCAAACACATGGAAACGATGTGTTTGATACCATTCCACTCATTCTGCTCCAGCCATTGCACATCTATTTGACTAAAGTCAATAATTGTAAGAGTTGCAGAGTTAATTGGAAATAATGCCATTGTTGATTTAGATAATTTTTTCATACATTTTGGTATTTTCTCCACTAGAAACTCATGGGCGATATGGACACAGATTTAAAAAATGAATACTATATTAATATATTTGACTAATGTTGCCATAGGTTACCTGTTTATTACCAAAATTACAGAAGATTCTGGTCATTTTGGTAGATTACCAGGAGTTTTGCAACCCTAAATGTATCTAAAAATGGCCACACAGTAGGTATCTTAAGTATTCACCCCCTTGAATTTCTTCACATTTTTATTGTTACAAATTAAAATGGATTTGTCGTTTTCTGTCAACTATCTACGAAAAATACACTAATGTCAAAATGAAAGATGTGTTTATTTATAAAAAATAAACGCTTATAAATACCTTGATTTAGATAAGTAGTCACCCCTCTGATACATGTTAGAAACACCCTTCGGCAGTGATTACAGCTGTGTCTCCTTGGATACGTCTCTTATTTGCACATGATTCTTTTCAAAATTCTTTAAGCTCTGTTAAGGTGTTGGGGATGATGGCTAGACAAAAACATTTTCAAGTCTTGCCATAATGTTTCAAGCAGATTTAAGTCAAAATTGTAACTTGGCCACTCACAAACATTCACTGTCTTCTTAGTTAACAGCTCCAGTGTAGATTTGGCCTTGTTGTAGGTTACTGTCCTGCTTAAAGGTGAATTCCTCTCCCAGTTTCTGGTGTAAGCAGGCCGAAGCAGGTTTTCCTCTAGGATTTTGCCTGTGCTTGCTTAGCCACACCATGATGCAGCCACCACCATGCTTGAAAATAAGGATGCAGTTACTCAGTGGTGTATTGTGTTGGATTTGCCTCAAACATAAATAAGGCTTTGCATTTAGGCCAAAAAGTGTATTCCTTTAACAAGTGTTTTGGTAGTATTACTTTAGTGCCTTGTTGCATACAGGATGCATGTTTTGGACTATTTTTATTCTGTATATTTTTATTTTCACTGTCATTTAGGTAATTATTGTGGAGTCACTACAATGTAGATCCATCCTCAGTTTACTCCCATTACAGCCATTGACCTCCGTAGCTGTTTTAAAATCACCAATGGCCTCATGGTAACATCCCTGAGCAGTTTAATTCCTGTCCTGCAGCTCCGTTCAGAAGGGTGACTGTGTCTTTGTGTCTGTATGGTTTAATATTAACTTGACGAATTAACTTGACCATGCTTAAAGAGATAATCAATGTCTGATATGTTATTTTTAAYCATCAACCAATCACTGCCCTTCTTTGTGAGGCTTCCGAAAAGCTCCCTGGTCTTTGTAGTTGAATCTATGCTTGAAATGCAATACTTGACTGAGGGATCTTACAGACGAAGTGTTAGACATTCAAAAAGCATGTCAACCCTTATTATTTCMCGCAGCGTGAGTCCATGTAACTTATGTGATTTGTTAAGCCACATTTGACTCCTGAATGAATTTAGGTCTAAAAAAAAGGTGGCGAATACTTATGAAACCACTATATTTTAGTTATTTAATTTGCATCCTTTAAAAAAAWAAAAWAAACAGAACTTTCTTTTCGCTTTGACATTATGAAGTATTTTGTGTAGCTCAATGACAAAAAAAACGAATCAATTTCAATCCCACTTTAACAAAATTTGGAAAAAATCGAGAGGGTTGAATACTTATAATACCCAAAATGTATAGATTACAACACCTTGATTTATTGCCCCACATGGGTATATAACACATTTACACTGAACAAAAATATAAATGTAACATGCACCAATTTCAAAGATTTTACTGACTTACAGTTTACATAAGAAAATCAGGCAATTGAAATAAATTCATTAGGCCCTAATCTATGGATTTCACAAGACTGGGAATACAGTTATGCATCTGTTAATCACAGATAACTTCAAAAAACAACTTCTCCAGTGGCCATCGAAGGTGAACATTTGCCCACTGAAGTTGGGTACATTGGCAGAACTGCAGTCAGGTCAAGACTCTGGTGAGGACTACGAGCATGCAGATGAGATTCCCTGAGACGGTTTCTGACAGTTTGTGCAGAAATTCTTCAGTTGTGCAAACCCACAGGTTCATCAGCAGTCCAGGTGGCTGGTCTCAGATGATCCCGCAGGTGAAGAAGCTGGATGTGGAGGTCCTAGGCTGGCATGGTTACACGTGGTCTTCGGTTTTGAGACTGGTTCTCTAAAATGACATAGGAGGCTGCTTATGGTAGAGTAATTAACATTAAATTCTCTGGCACCAGCTCTGGTGGACATCCTGCAGTCAACATGTCAATTGCAAACTCCCTCAAAACTTGAGACATCTGTAGCATTGTGTTGGGTGACAAAATTGCACATTTTAGAGAGGCCTTTTTTGTCACTAACAGGGATGTAAACAAATTTGTACACAACATTTGAGAGAAATACATTTTTTGTGCGTCTGAATAATGTCTGGGATCTTTTTTTTCAGCTCATGAAACATGGGACCAGCACTTTACATGTTGCTTCTACATTTTCATAAACACATTTCTGCAGTGAACTGCAGTAGTATTTTAGGGCAAAAGTCCATTTATCTAAGTTCCACCCCTAGTGTCCCATACTTCAAGATCAGAACAATGTAGGTCCTACTGTTTTTTTCTCACTTCTCTACTTCTGGAATGGGCTGTTCGTTGTGAAAGGGCAAGCGGGCAACAATGGAATCACGAGTTCATTAGTTAGTTGGCTGGAGACAGCTCAGCCTTTAGAGATCAGACAGCATTCCTTATCCGACCTAAATCTTAAAAGGAAAAGAGGTAATTACGCTGGGACAGAAAATTAGGGAGACACATAGTTCCCTCACTTACCTCGAGGAATTGGTTTTGTCACACAGGCCTAAACTGCAACTTGTCAACAAAAAAGGTTGTAATATATTACAGATATTTCCCTATAAGAATCAGTTATTATTACTAAGACCAGGAGTTTTCTCAGGAATACCACCTGGCCCAACCAGGCCCTATCTATGTAATGTATAAGTAGGGCCAGGAGTTATTCCTGTCTGCATGACTGACCATGAAAAACTCCTGGTTCTACTTATTACTAACCTCTTCCCCAGGTGGGCCGGCGAGTCTAATTTATAGCTAATGGGAAGATTTACCCAGCCCTATCTTTGGGGCTGGGTATTTAAAATCTGTCTTGTCTAATAACAGGGCTAGGTCTTTGTTTGTCAGTCAGGCTTTGAAGGGGCTAGGCTTTCTTTGGTTGGGTCAATTAGGTTTTTAAGGGGCTAGGCCTTCTTTGGTTGGGTCAGTGAGGTTTTTAAGGCTGGACACAGTTTAGGTTATTAGACACAGGTAAACAGTGACACTATTCCGGTCTGTAAGCCTACTGGTGGATTGGGATGCGTTCCTGCACTAATCGACTTAATTGCTGAACAATAACTGCATTAATGAGTACAGACTCATGCTCACCTCCGTTTAATAAGGGGCAATGAGGACTGCGAGAAATGTTTGAGCTTAAGTCAAGCGTGAATAGGATTGTCCAGCGCTATTTTTTTTTGCTGCCCGTCCTCTTGAATCAAGGGAAACTCAGAGCGATGAATTAGGGCTGACTGCCCTGGCTCCACATTGGGGCTAAATCCTAAATGGCACCCTATTCCCTATTTAGTGCACTACTTTTGACCAGGGCCCATAGGGCTCCCATAGTGCTCTGGTCAGAAGTTGTGTCCTATATAGGGAAGAGGATGCCATTTAGAACGCACCCTGTAACTTGTGATATGGCCGCCACACCAGCTCCTCTTACCAAGTTAACCACACAGACCTTATTAAGACGAGTTGACTTTAAGTTAGATGGGTTCTGGATCATAATGTGCTCGATGGTATTTATTTTCCTTGAGGTGTGGGAGATCTGTGAGGTGATAGGGCTCATTCTGTGGTTATCCAGAGCTCAGGCATCACAATTACAAGGCAGAAGGTCAGGGGTCAATCCATGATTAACCAACCAGGATTCAGTATGTAGCAGTCTAGTATGGACATAATGTAAATACTTGATGTACATAAATTGAGGGGGATAATCTGATAATAGTTAGATTAAGCCCTGAATTATAATCTTAATCTAACTATTATCGGATTATCCCCTCAATTTGTTTCTAAGCAGTTTCTTATGAAGACTACTTGGCCTGTTTGTAACTGGACAAAGCTGTGGATCTCTGGTCAAATCAGGAGCAAAAAGACTAGACATGATGCAAGTAACAATCTTTAATCTCCTTACGCGAAATACATAGAAAGATAGTACTAAACTAGTCTAAAAAAAGTAAAAAATGGTCTGGGGGTGTCACTCTCTACAGATGGCAATTGTTTGGAGTACAGAGTTTAAGTTGGAGCTGTGACACACACACACACACACACACACACACACACACACACACACACACACACACACCTAGCTCGTGTGTGGTTCGGCCTGACTTTTTATAGTGCAGAGCTATCTAGGGACCGGGGCAGATATGCTAGGGGAGTGGAGGCAGTGATGTGAGATTTGTTTTGGAACAACCAACCTTCCTCTCACCCTCTCCTGCAGGAAAAGGAAAGCAGACTACTTCACACTGCCACAGCTGAGCCCTGCTTACTCATAGTTTATAAGAGGCAAGGGGTGGGGGGGTGGCAGGCAAGGTACAAAAGCTCTTTTCACGAGTAATGAATGTGCTGGTAGTTAGCGAGGCCTCCACCCATCCGACTGTGTCCTCCCAATGCAGACAGACAGACTGTTCAGTTAGTATGTTCTTGTTTAAAACCATGTAATATCATGAATATAAATGTTACAACAGTGTATCACTGATAGAATCTTGAGGTTCAAGCCTGTCTGACATTTTCCATCTCTACGTGAATCTTAGAGTGGATTTAGCCAGTTCAGACGTAGGTTAAATGATAGCAGCATCTCTTCAAAGACTACTACCAAGTCTATCACAACATAAAGCAACAAACACAACACCACACACGGTATCAACAAATACATCTGTGTTTCCGCCCCTCATTTTTTCTCTGATGTATTCCATTACGTGGAATCTGGGGTAAAAAGGAAACGCACGCAGATTAAGGGAAGGAGGGAAAAAAAGGGGAAATAAAACCAAGCAATAGTGTGGTCTGGGGAAGCCATTAAGTGGCGTAAGTAAAGCACCAAGTTGCTCAGCTGATATAAAAGGTTGGTGGGGTCCGTCGGAGCGAGAGCGAGCAGAGTTCTGCACTGTGTACTGCTGATGTGGGGGTATTTTTAAGTTCCCATAGATTCCCAGTGCGGCTGTCGACTCCTGGAGCTCAGCTAGGCTCTGTGGGGCGTGAGTGAATAGCGGTCTGAGAGCACAGTGAAACGGAATGGAGGAGACGAGAGCAAAACCATACCAGCCTGACGCCTGTCCCCTTTGACCCTGTACATTACACGTTGTCACCTGTGCCCTCTGACCCCTTACGTTACATGGTGTCACCTGTGCCCTCTGACCCCTCATGTTACCTGGTGTCACCTGTGCCCTTTGACCCCTTACATTACATGGTGTCACCTGTGCCCTCTGACCCTCAGCGGTTACATGGGTCACATGTGCCCTCTGAACCTTTACATTACATGGTGTCACCTGTGCCCTCTGGACCCCTCACTTACATGGTGTCACCTGTGCCCTCTGACCCTTTACATACATGTGTCACCTGTGCCCTCTGACCCCTTACGTTACATGGTGTCACCTGTGCCCTCTGACCCCTTACATTACATGGTGTCACCTGTGCCCCCTGACCCTCACGTTACATGGTGTCATCATGTGCCCTCTGACCCTTTACATTACATGGTGTCACCTGTGCCCCCTGACCCTCACGTTACATGTGTCACCATGTGCCCTGACCCCTTTACACTTACATTTAGTGTCACCTGTC
Organism: Salvelinus sp. IW2-2015; assembly: GCF_002910315.2. Lineage (NCBI taxonomy): Eukaryota > Metazoa > Chordata > Actinopteri > Salmoniformes > Salmonidae > Salvelinus > Salvelinus sp. IW2-2015. The sequence continues at coordinate 46,738 of NW_019942562.1, read as the reverse complement.
CCTCTGACCCTTTACATTACATTGTGTCACCTTCCCTCTGACCCTTTACATTACATGTAGGATGTCCCTGTGCCCTCTGACCCTTTACATTACATGGTGTCACCTGTGCCCTCTGACCCCTCACGTTACATGGTGTCACCTGTGCCCTCTGACCCTCACGTTACATGGGCATCACTGCCTCTGACCCTTTACATTACATGTGTCACTGTCCCTCTGACCCTTACATTACATGGTGTCACCTGTGCCCTCTGACCCTTTACATTACATGGTGTCACCTTGCCCTCTGACCCCTTACATTACATGGTGTCACCTGTGCCCTCTGACCCTTTACATTACATGGTGTCACCTGTGCCCCTGACCCCTCACAGTTACATGGTGTCACATGTGCCCTCTGACCCTTTACATTACATGGTGTCACCTGTGCCCCCTGACCCCTCACGTTACATGGTGTCACCTGTGCCCTCTGACCCTTTACATTACATGGTGTCACCTGTCCCCTCTGACCCTTTACATTACATGGTGTCACCTGTCCCCTCTGACCCTTTACATTACATGGTGTCACCTGTGCCCTCTGACCCTTTACATTACATGGTGTCACCTGTGCCCTCTGACCCCTCACGTTACATGTGTCACCTGTGCCCTCTGACCCCTCACGTTACATGGTGTGCACCTGTGCCCTCTGACCCTTTTACATTACATGGTGTCACCTGTGCCCTCTGACCCCTCACGTTACATGGTGTCACCTGCCTTGCCCTCTGACCCCTCACGTTACATGGTGTCACCTGTGCCTCTGACCCCTCACGGTTACATGTGTCACCTGTGCCCTCTGACCCTTTACATTACATGGTGTCACCTGTGCCCTCTGACCCCTCACGTTACATGTGTCACCTGTGCCCTCTGCACCCCACTTACAGTGGTGTCTCCCAAATAACTCCATCCTGATAAAGAAGACAAGAGGACAAGGAGTGTTTCTGATTGTGTGAGTGTTGGCTTGTAATACCAAAGTGATAGTTGTGCAGTCTGTGGTAATTGTGTGTTCACAAGTGCCTCTCTGTGTATTTGTGTTTCTTTCTCAAGTGTACAGTACTGGAATGTGAGTGTGTGTGTGTGTGTGTGTGTGTGTGTGTGTGTGTGTGTGTGTGTGTGTGTGTGTGTGTGTGTGTGTGTGTGTGTGTGTGTGTGTGTGTGTGTGTGTGTGTGTGTGTGTGTGTGTGTGTGTGTGTGAGCGTGTATGCATGCACGTGCATGTCTGTGTGTTAGAGAGGAAGTCAGTGCCTGCTGTTGTAACTGTGACCTTGTCTAGCTGTTGGGTCTTGTCAGAATCAAATCAAATGTGTTTTATAGCCCTTCTTACATCAGCTGATATATCAAAGTGCTGTACAGAAACCTAGCCTAAAACCCCAAACAGCAAGCAATGCAGGTGTAGAAGCACGGTGGCTAGGAAAGACTCCCTAGAAAGGCCAAAACGTAGGAAAAAAACTAGAGAGGAACCAGGTTATGAGGGGTGGCCAGTCCTCTTCTGGCTGTGCCGGGTGGAGATTATAACAGACATGGCCAAGATGTTCAAATGTTCATAAATGACCAGCATGGTCAAATAATAATAATCACAGTAGTTGTCGAGGGTACAGCAAGTCAGCACCTCAGGAGTAAATGTCAGTTGACTTTTCATAGCCGACATTGAGAGTATCTCTACTGCTCCTGCTGTCTCTAGAGAGTTGAAAACAGCAGGTCTGGGACAGTTAGCACGTCCGGTGACAGGTCAGGGTTCCATAGCCGCAGGCAGAACAGTTGAAACTGGAAGCAGCAGCACGGCCAGGTGGACTGGGGACAGCAAGGAGTCATCATGCCAGTAGTCCTGAGGCATGGTCCTAGGGCTCAGGTCCTCCGAGGAGAGAGAAAGAAAGAAAGAAAGAGAGAATTAGAGAGAGCATACACACAGGACACCGGATAAGACAGGAGAAATACTCCAGATATAACAGACTGGCCCTAGCCCCCCGACACAAACTACTGCAGCATAAATACTGGAGGCTGAGACAGGAGGGGTCAGGAGACACTGTGGCCCCATCCGATGATACCCCCGGACAGGGCCAAACAGGCAGGATATAACCCCACCCACTTTGCCAAAGCACAGCCCCTACACCACTAGAGGGATATCTTCAACCACCAATTTACCATCCTGAGACAAGGCCGAGTATAGCCCACAAAGATCTCCGCCACGGCACAACCCAAGGGGGGGCGCCAACCTAGACAGGAAGACCACGCAGCTAGACTACAGCGGCCTAGGAGCCAGCCCTGGTAGTGCTTGGCCCCGTCCAAGCAGGGTGGTGGGAGAAAGACGGAGGCGTGGAGGGATGGAGGAAGTAGTGATGGGGGGTGGCTGAGATGGGAGTGTTGGTGGAGGGTCCATGGGTTGCTTTTCCCCTGTGAAACTTTGATGTTAATCCCTGGTGCAGGCCCAGATCAGTGCTGTCTATCATCACCTTCTGGTGCAGGCCCAGATCAGAGCTGTCTATCATCACCTTCTGGTGCAGGCCCAGATCAGAGCTGTCTATCATCACCTTCTCTCCTCTCGCTCGGCTGGATTTCAGGACTCACTGCCTTGCCACCTGAAGACACACAGAGAGGGACTGCTGAGAGGGAGAGGGGGGAGACGGGAAAGAGAGAGCGAGTAGAGGGAGAGCGGGAGCGAGTAGGGGTGAGATAGAGAGAGCGAGAGAGAAAGAGGAAGGTGTGTAGATTGGTCTGTTTATGATGTGCTGATGCCCTCTCCACTATGACTACGGGGTATGAGGGTATCCCCACTTGTTGAATGTTCTGGATCCTCCTCCAGAGAGCCTCTGGGTCCATTTGCATGTCTGGTTTTATTGTGGCTAAGCTTTCGGTCAAAGTGACCTTCTTCACCGGCGCAATATTTCCCTAGAGTCAGGATGGATGGAGTCTAGTGTCAAGCAAAGCCAATGATGACATCCAATGATGATTTAGTCTACTAGGGTATAGTTTAGCTTAATATTCCAAAAATATGTATAGAAGAAACACACTGTTTATAACTGGCCTGCATCCCTAATAGCACCTATTCCTTATATATTGCACTACTTTTGACCAGAGCCTGATGGGGGCCCTGTTCAAAAGTAGTGCACTACATAGAGAATAGGGTGTCATTTGGTACACCCCTGTATGTAAAGCTGTTTGTATGTGTTCTGAAGCTGTGTTAAGAGTTAATGCTGAGTGATGTAAAGTTATTTAAGCAAAGTGCCTTGGGAATAATGTGGAGATTTGTGACTCCAGCACAGCAATGGCCCAACCATGCATTCCCCTGCTAATTCCTCAACCCTGCATGTTCCATAAACTAATGTAAAAAATCTGACACAGACCAGGAGTGTGTATATTATGCACCACAGTACATTAAGCTACATACCAAAACGGTGACAATGAATGCTTGTATTGTAGGTTACTTAGGCGAAACATTCCTTGTTTTCCAGTCACAGAAGGTCATAAGTTAAATACCTCTTATATCAATTTAATTTAGTTTGTGTACGTTTTGGGGTTCCTGTCTTGGATTTTATACTTTAAACCAGTAGTTCTTAACTGATTTTGTTTTGGGACCCAAATTTCATCACGTTGCCTCAGTCATGAACCAATATTGTAATCGAGGGTGGGAAAAATCCTACAAAATACAATATGGGGAAACTATTTATAATGTTGTATTGATAATAAATTTAGCAATTATGACAAGGGATAAATGTTCCCTCCTAACCTATATTAGTACAGTGCCTTGCAAAAGTATTCATCCCCCTTGGCGTTTTTCGTATTTTGTTGCATTACAACCTGTAATTTGAATTGATTTTTATTTGGATTTCATGTAATGGACATACACAAAATAGTAACTTATTTCAAAAAATTCTAAAAACGGAAAAGTGGTGCAAATATTTGAAAGAATATGGCACCACAACAAACCTGCCAAGAGAGGGCCGCCCACCAAAACTCACAGACCGAGCAAGGAGGGCATTAATCAGAGAGGCAAAAAAGAGACCAAAGATAACCCTGAAGGGGTTAAAGCTCCACAGCAGAGATTGGAGTATCTGTCCATAGGACCACTTTAAGCCATACACTCTACAGAGCTGGTCTTTACAGAAGTGGCCAGAAAAAAGCAATTTCTTAAAGAAAAAAATAAGCGAACACGTTTGGTGTTCAACAAAAGGCATGTGGGAGACTCCCCCAAACATATGGAAGAAGGTACTCTGCTCAGATGAGATTAAAATTGAGTTATGTCTGGCGCAAACCCAACACCTCTCATCACCCCGAGAACACAATCCCCACAGTGAAGCATGGTGGTGGCAGCATCATGCTGTGGGGGTGTTTTTCATTGGCAGGGACTGGGAAACAGGTCAGAATTTAAGGAATGATGGATGGCGCTAAATACAAGGAAATTCTTGAGGGAAACCTGTTTCAGTCTTCCAGAGATTTGAGACTGGGACGGAGGTTCACCTTCCAGCAGGACAATGACCCTAAGCATGCTGCTAAGGCAGCACTCGAGTGGTTTAATTAAGGGGAAGCATTTAAATGTCTTGGAATGGCCTAGTCAAAGCCTAGACCTCAATCCAATTGAGAATCTGTGGCATGACTTAAAGATTGCTGTACACCAGCGGAACCCATCCAACTTGAAGGAACTGGAGCAGTTTTGCCTTGAAGAATGGACAAAAATCCCAGTGGTTAGATTTACCAAGCTTATAAAGACATAGCCCAAGAGACTTGCAGCTGTAATTACTGCAAAAGGTGGGCTCTACAAAGTTGTCACGCCCTGACCTTAGAGATCCTTTTTATGTCTCTATTTTGGTTGGTCAGGGCGTGAGTTTGGGTGGGCATTCTATGTCTGGTGTTCTATGTTGTCTATTTCTTTGTGTTTGGCCGTGTGTGGTTCTCAATCAGAGGCAGCTGTCTATCGTTGTCTCTGATTGAGAACCATATTTAGGTAACCTGTTCCCACCTGTGTTTGTGGGTAGTTGTTTTCTGTTTAGTGTTTGTGTGTATACCTTACAGAACTGTTTGTTTGTCGTGTTGTTGTTTTGTTAGAGTGTTCATATTTATTAAAATATCGTATTATGAATACTTACCAGGCTGCACCTTGGTCCTCTTCTCCTTCTCCCGACGAAAATCGTAACAAAAGTAATGACTTTGGGGGGGGTGAATAGTTATGCACGCTCAAGTTTTCAGTTTTTTTGTCTTATTTCTTTCACAATAAAAAATATTTTGCATCTTCAAAGTGGTAGGTATGTTGTGTTAATCAAATGATACAACCCCCCCCAAAATATATTTTAATTCCAGGTTGCAAGGCAACAAAATAGGAAAAATGCCAAGGGGAGTGAATACTTTCGCAAGCCACTGTAATACATTTTCATTGTCAATAATTCCATATTGCTAATTTCTGATGAAGAATGTTGAAAAGCTAATTGTTTTGAAACCACAAAATCAACCAATTAGAGTTGCTAATAGTGCTATGTTAAATCTACTGTCATCATATAAAATATATGTTTTACTCAAACCTCCCACCAGTTGAGAAACGCTGCTTTAAACCATTGATGTTGGATTCATTTTCCGTGCTTGGTTTACAGTTTGGCCTGATCTGTTTTCTCTCTTTTTCTCTCTTTCTCTCTCTCTCTCTCTCTCTCTATCTCTGTAACACTGTTTTCTCCATCTCTCTAAGAGTACCACTGCAGTAGAGATCAGGGTTGTATTCACAAGGCACCAAATGGAAGAAAACTGACTGAAACAGGGAGGGACTACCTAAACTTGTCCAATAAGAAAAGGTTTTCTGTTGCAATTTTTTTTACTACGATGTACATTAATAAATACAAGCCAGGACTGGCTTGCCATCTGTTGAGGCCATTTGTGTGATCCGTGATGATGTGGCAGGACAGGAACCTCTGTCACACAGGCATTCTAGAGAGGTAAACAGGTGACCACTGTCACCGCTCTACATGGCACTGTGTGTCATAACCAGAACCACAGAACCTCTGGCTCTGTGTCAGGACCATGTCAAATAGAATCCCTGTACCATAGAACTAGGATTCCCATTCTATTCCTATTGTCCCACTGTGTCATAATCAAAATTTCCATTCTATTCCTGTTGTCCCACTGTGTCATAACCATAATTACTATTATATTCTTATTGTCCCACTGTGTCACAACCAGAATTCCTATTATATTCTTATTGTCCCACTGTGTCACAACCAGAATTCCTATTATATTCTTATTGTCCCACTGTATCACAACCAGAATTCCTATTATATTCTTATTGTCCCACTGTATCACAACCAGAATTCCTATTATATTCCTATTGTCCCACTGTATCACAACCAGAATTCCTATTATATTCCTATTGTCCCACTGTATCACAACCAGAATTTCTATTATATTCCTATTGTCCCAATGTGTCATAACCAGAATTCCTATACTATTTCTATGGTCATAACACTGTTCTGTGATCTATTGTCAGGCCACTGTCTGTCCCTCACACCTGTCCCTCTTATCTGGTAACCCCTGCCCAGTGTTCATAGACAGCTCTCAGATGTTAAGCATAGATAGGCTGCATGGCATTTTCATCTAGATTATGTATAGGCCTACAGTGCCCACGCCTCATTAGTCATTACAGAAAACTTACTTGAAACAATTGATTTGGTCACCGCTGATAAAGGTGTGACAACCATGTCTATCAATGTGGTGCTCCCCCCAAAACTGCTTTGTAAAGCTCCAAATACTATGATATAGGCTTACCTTTACCCTATAATTGTGAGGTTTGTATCCTTATTTCTAGTTGTCAGCCTCATCAAATGTATGAATGCTTAGCTCTGATATATTACAACTGTCTCGTACCACTGAGCTAGCTACACACCCAATATCACCGTACGCAATTCCACTCTCTCTGTCACTTTATTGCGTCCAACCCGTGTGTTCAAGCTAACCGGATGCTTTTGGTTTGCGCGTGAGAACTTCGAAGTCGACCGTAGGGCTGTACCTCTCGTTTCTCTCTGGACCATCTGACAAGTCTGCTGCGTGTTACCCATGAGTCCTCGCTCATTAACTGAAGTTTAGAGTTGACTGATTTTAGCTATCCCTCGGACGGTCTTCTTCGCTCCTCACCACTAGCGCACTGGACCAGTGAGACGCACAGGAAAGGAGGCAGTTCTGTGGGCATTTTGTACAGCCGCGAACCTCAGATATACGATTAAGAAAATATTAATACCAACAGAAATCTTGAGGAAAGAGCAGAGCGATCACGAATCGATAGTTCTTTAACTAATTTAACCGTAAGCCTATAATAAATACGCTTGTCCACTAAACTTTTGATGCTTTCAATTGCGCGCTTTAAATGTTTTCTTAATAATTTCGAGCAAAAAGCAAATTTATGATGACGACAATGCAAATTAGCGATAGTATAGGATAGGTTACAGAGTTACTGTTACCGCTGTCAAATGATCTTGTAATCATATTATTCGATGGCACCTCACGTTAAAGGCTTAACGGTAATTGGGATTATCATATTACCAATTTAACATTTTCTTCAACTTGCATTTGACATACCGCACTTGTCAAAATGCCATGATCATTTTCTTTTGTGGTCGTGACTTGATTTATAGATAACTTATTTAACAAACGAAATTCGGAGTAAACCCTGACATTGGAGGAATGAAATTGTGACCTACTCGTTGGAATTAGTCTTTAGTAAGTAGGCTAATTATTATTCAACGCGGACAACTTGATCATGACTTCGATTTCAGTTGGCTAAATCACCAACGTAGATATGGGCTCACTGTTAAATAGGTGATTTAAACTGTATTCCGTTGTATTTAATAGGCCTACTTCTATCGGTAGGCCTATATTGGCTAACCATGTTAGGGAGCCCATCAAATAACGGTGGCATTAGAATGTTGGTGCCCCCCGCATCCAACGACGATAGGCGGGTTGAATTTGTGGCTCTTACCGCAGTTCATATGGAGAGGAGCGAACCATCGACCCCGGAGCGCGCGCACCCCTCTCACCGCACCGGGCTTCTCGGTACCCCGCTGCCGGGGCGTCCTGGACCACGGGCGACCACCTCAGCCTCCAGCAAGCGCTACAGAAAGTTTCAGAACTTCTTGTACAACGTACTGGAGAGACCACGAGGATGGGCATTCATCTACCATGCGTTCATGTAAGTAATTGTTTTTCAATACAATGAAGGCTACTAGTGTCATCGCATTTGCTGAAAGTGTATCTTTACGTTGGCTTATTTTTATTTACACACATTTTTATTTGTTTTTACATCATTGTTAACTTTACACACATTTTTTGTTGTTTTTACGTCATTGTTAACTTCTTTGCATTGAAACAATTCATATTGTATCTTGAATAACGCAACAGCCAAGCTTTCCTCGGAGTAGTTTTGTAATTAGCCAGGTGGAGTCAGTGGAGTTGCTTATTTGGCAATTAACTCACACATTCGACATACATCATCCCAACATGGGGCCTCACACTCAATTTTTTTCCGTCATCACTTGATTAAATCACAGTTCGATCTTTGCTTTCAAATTGAATTTGTCCAAAACCAATTGGAAATGATCAGACATTTTTCAAAGTCTCTCACTAAACATCCTCGGTAATTACTTGCATGTGAAAGCTAAATCGTAGTTGAACCTTTATCTAACTAGGCAAGTCAGTTAAGAACAAATTCTTATTTACAATGACAGCCTACTGGGGAACAGTAGGTTAACTGCCATGTTCAGGGGCAGAACAACAGATTTTTACCTTGTCAGTTCGGGGATTCGATCCTGCAACCTTTCAATTACTGGCCCAACACTCTAACCACTAGGCTACTTGCCACCCATAGGGTTAGTCCTATGCTAACTTCACCAGGTGGCAGGGTTGGTTAAAGGTGTCCACATGCTTCCCAGCCGAAACAGTTCGGTAGAGTTTGTACATTATGATGACATTTTGTGACGTTTATGTTAATTTTGAACTTTTTTTTCAACTGTCAGGCACACAAGCCGAAGTTCGGAGCTGAAGTCTACGCCCCTTCGTCAGTGATTGAATTGAAGCATGCTGACCCCTTAAYTCTTGAAGTCCCTTTGCTATTTAGGGAGAGGCAAGATCTATTTCTAAAAAAGAAACCCACTTTAAATCTTAGCTTTTTAACTTGTTCATTCCGTATGTTTTTTAAACATAAAATCAATCCAAATGCCCAGATATTTATAGGCGGGAACCCGATCGATGTGAGAACTATCTAATGAATAAATATCTTGTCCATCTGAAACATTTTTGCAAGAATTAGAGAAAATGTATTTAGTCTTTTAGCACTTTTTGCTCACTGTCAAGTTGACCAAAACAATTATTTAAAATTAAGTGGTGGATGGGAATGTGGATTATGGCTGGTTCACATGGTGCACAAAATAGAGCATCCCCAAGTTGTCCAAAATGTATGGTACTTATGTATGACCACAATATTCCACAGTATTCCTATGGTACCACAATAAACCTCTGCTAACTGTGAGTTCCGACTTCATCGCTCATTGCTTCGGGGTCCCATTGCACATATGCCCCTAAGTGTATACAATATATTGGCTACATAGCTCTATCCAATCCAATCATTTATCTCATATTAACACTGCGAATAATGAGGTTATCCACCAGCACTCTGAATCCATCACAACCCTGGCTTTCCCCCATTAAAGATCATTCTTCACTGGTGCTCAGCCAGTACTGGTGCTATTCCTATGGCATTTCTGGAGCCTATCTCAGAGCTGAGAGAGAGAGAGAAAGAGAGAGGAAGAGAGAGAGGGGAAGAGAGAGAGGAAAGAGAGGAAGAGAGAGAGAGAGAGAGAGAGAGAGAGAGGAGTAGGGTGTTGGCAGTTCAATTGTTGTTCTTTCTCCCTCAGAGTGGTAAGTTGCTGGGCTCATGTTTCAGATGCCAGGCGTCTGGACTCTCACGGACTGTTCTTATGGACGGGAGAGAGGGGGTTGTCCGTCTCTCTCTCTCCCTCTCTGCCCAGCACTAAGACTAAAGTCATCACACACCGCTTCCCAACTCCTGTGTTTTTAACAAACACACACACACACACACACAACACACACACCACCACACAACACACACACACACACAACACACACACACACACACACACACACACACACACACACACACAACACACACACACACATGCACGCACATATGCATTATTCTGTTAGCAAGGTTGATGTGCTCTCCTCTACAACAGCACTCTGTGACACGCATCCCTACATTGCCTACATGTTTGTGTGTGTGTGTGTGTGCACTTTGGGTTGTTGGATGAACTCTCATGTAATGCCATTAGCCACACTTGTGCTTACCTGAGAAATTTCCTCCTCAATATTATTATACCCGAGCTATGCATTTCTTGTGATTATTACAATAGTCACTAGCATGAGAATAACTAAAGTATTGCTGTGTACAGGACCAGTGCTTTATTAAGAGAGCCTCATTAAGACATGGTATACATATCTATCTATCATAATTGAATCGAGCCACACAGTGCTGTTTGTGGGAAGATAGAGTAACATCGAGTGCTAATATCCTTAGATTGTTTAATTAGGCCTGGGCTCCGACCACGGAAAGGCAGCTGGTGCAGATGTGTCATTCCTAGAAAGGGAGGTCACATGGCATGGACTACATGGCAGGTATATCAGATGGAATGTGGCAGGGCTCAGGATGAAAGGGTAGATGCATTGAGTAACATGAAAGTTACATGGCGTGGTTACATGAGTCGATCGTTACCTTGGATGGTTACATGGCAGAGTACATGGCAGAGTTACGGATGGCGAAGAGTATTACATGGGCAGTGTGTTTAATGTGCAGGGTTCGTGCAGGTTACATGGCAGAGTTCATGGCAGAGGTTACGTGCAGGTTATGTGCAGGGTTATATGCCGAGTTACATGGCAGAGTTACATGGCAGAGTTACATGGCAGGTTACATGGAGAGTTACATGCAGGGTTCATGGCAGGTTATGTGGAGGAGGTTATGTGCCAGAGTTACGTGGCAGGGTCACATGGCATGGTTACATAGCAGGGTTATGTGGCAGCGTTACGTGCAGGGTCACATGGCATGGTTACATAGCAGGTTTATTGTGCAGGTTACGTGGCACGGGTCGATACATGGCATGGTTACATAGCAGGGTTATGTGCAAGTTTAGCATTACAGCAGGGTTAGCGTGCAGGGTTACATGGCAGAGTTACGTGGCAGGGTCAATGTAAAAGGCAGAAAGGAAGTCAAATAGGAGGTCTATCTTTCATTCAGTTAGGGCGAGTTCCCTAAAGACTAATCAAAGGTCAGCTTTATTTCTTTCTTATAGTTGAGATTAGAATTTGCAAGCAAGTAAGTCTGATCCCAGAACTTCTATCAAACAGTTTCACTGGCTGGACACCCTTCGGCTCCTCTCTCAAGCTTCTGTCGAACAACCGCTGAACCAGAGATACAGAGACACACAGCACCATTCACAGGGCTTCCTCAGTTTCAGCATCCTGGTCAACACACACGCACAGTACACACTCTTGATTCCAGACTGGTGATGTTTTGACTAGAGAATGGCTGGGCCCTGGGTGAGGACTGAGGGGAGGCTGAAACTAAAACGCTTGTGTCCTGTGAGAACCTGGAGATACGGAGTCGTTGAAACATAGCCTCAGCCTGCGTCACCTACGGGCCCTGGTCAAAGTAGTGCTCTACATAGGGAATAGATAGGAGTGCCATTGGATGCAGGCTGAGTCCGGGAAGTGCTGCTGCTCTTCCTGACAACGTTGCGCTAACAAATTCCTGTGCTTACCAAACTGAACCGTTGCTAAGACACACGCCTTACATCCGACGAGCTTTTCGTTTAAAATGTCGGGACACCGTTGTGTATAAGTACCACATTTTAAAACAGGGAGCTCCACTTCTTAAAGACTGAAACCTCTTTGTTGCCCTTGGGCGGGCGCGGGGGGGGGGGGGGGGGGGGTGTAAGAAGGGAGAGTGTGGTGTGCATGTGATGTTAATTAGGAGCAGGGGACCTTGGTGAACAGAGTTTGTGTTTTTCAAGTCCGTCAGAATGCTGGCTATTCAGCTAGGATCCAGGTTCACCACAGCGACGTTCACCATGACCTTTGACCCCTACCCATTCCCACCCCGCCACCATGCCACATATAGTTGTTTCACATGGTCTCGCCGGTAGCTCAGCCCTCCTATAGGGGGAACCAGCAGGGTCAGGGGACTCTGTTCATGTCCCAAAAGGCACCCTATCTCCTCGATGAGGGCACTTTTGACTAGAACCCTAAAATAATGTGCCCTAAATAGGGATGAGGGGGGCGTTTGGGACGCAGACCACGGTCTAAAAGCGGGTGGCTCTATTGTTGCGCGTCGGACTGGACTGTATGTACCAGTCGGTGCCAAGCGAATGCCAGTCCAAGGCCCACCGGAGTGTTAGGAAACACAATGTCTTGATCTTTTTAACTAGTGGCTCAGAGAGGCGGGTGGGGGGTGTCACTCATAGACCAATGAGCACAATGTTCCCGTCCGGTGTGGGACGGGGAAAAGCAGGCGAGACACGAAGAGACAGCGACTGACCAGAGGGAGTGATTGATAACTCTATGGAGTGTGGAGGGTGAAAATAAACCAGTCATCTATTATTGATGTCTTTGTGCTAAAGGAACAGGAAGGGACAGAGTAGAGATGAAACCAGGAGCATCAGAAACAGAAGGGAGAGTAGAGATGAGACCAGGAGTAGAATGCATCAGAAGAGGGGAGTAGAGATGGACCAGGAGCATCAGAACAGAAGGGGAGAGTAAGAGATGACGGCAGGAGCATCAGAACAGAGGGGGGAGAGAGGTAGAGTTATGGCCCAAGGAGCATCAGAACAAGAAGGGAGAGTAAGAGATGGACCAGGAGCATCAGAACAGAAGGGAGAGTAGAGATGGACCAGGAGCATCAGAACAGAAGGGAGAGTAGAGCTGGACCAGGAGCAGTCAAAAGGGGTTGATGATGGTGTGTGTATCGGTCTTAGTTAAAGGTTTGAGAGTCCTGGGCCCGTATTCACAAAGCTTCTCAAAGTAGGATGGTTGATCTACACTCTTAGAAAAAAGGGTTCCAAAAGGGTTCCTCGGCTGTACCCATAGGATAAATGCAGAACTGATTCTAGATCAGCCGTCCTCTAAGACACTTTACAAATACAGGCCCAGAGATGGTGATTGGAGGCCTAATTGAGATACTGTGGTCAGAGAGACAGACAACAGGTTTTATGAGGTAACCAATGACATGAGCCAGCTGAGGTCAAGGGAAACTGAGGACTTACTGCCATGGTTCTTACGTCATGGTTGTGTATTCGTTGTCTCTCCCTCGGAGTAGCTTCACTTCTGTTGATTTGTACAAATGTTCTCTCAAATTAACCATACAGAAAACAACCATAGTCAGACACATCTAGTCATCGAGTTTTGTGAATTGCCAGGGATACACACGTACACACAGGATTTGCGTGTATAAGAGAATACTTTAGTGCTTGCTGTGCTGTTGCTGCCTTTTAATAATGCATTGTTTGTGCTTTTAAAGAAATTACGCAGCAATCATGAGTCCAATGGGAATATAGACCTTTTCTCTCTCCCAGTCTCTGTTTCTGTCTGTCTCTGTATCTCTCTCTCTCTCTGTCCCTCTCTTTGTGAGAAGTCTTCGATCTCTCCATGATGGGACTGCCCCGTCCATTAGCTCTTGACTGAGGATGAGCACAGGGCCTCTGTCACTTCTCAATAGCCTATCATGACTGCTACTAGAAAAGTATTTTACCAAAACGTTCAAATAAAATATTAGATAACATATCTGCTCGCAGGTTCTGATACATGTGAAAGTCAACATAGTGAACTTGTCACGGCATTCAAGAGAAGAAGATGAGGACCAAGGTGCAGCGTGGTGCGTGTTCATATTTAATAACCGAACACTAAACACGAAAATGACAAAAAGAATAACCGAAACAGTTCTGTCTGGTACAGAATACGAAACAAAAAACAACTACCCACAAACACTGGTTGGAACAGACCTACCTAAGTATGGCTCCCAATCAGAGACAACGATAGACAGCTGCCTCTGATTGGGAACCACACCARGCCAAACACATAGAAACACAACAACATAGTAAAAAGAACATAGACTGCCCACCCTAGTCACACCCTGGCCTAACCAAAATAGAGAATAAAAAGCCTCTCTATAGCCAGGGCGTGACAGTACCCCCCCCCCCAAAGGTGCGGACTCCGGCCTCAAAACCTGACTCTAAAGGGGAGGGTCCGGGTGGGCCTTCTTTACGGCTCGGGTGCGGGACGTGGACCACTGGACTGAGGGGCGCCTCTGGACTGAGGGGCAGCTCCGGACTGACGGGCGGCCCTGGCAGCTCCGGACTGACGGGCGGCTCTTTCAGCTCCGGACTGACGGGCGGCTCACACAACCATGCTGATCTTGGGGCTTTCTCCCTCTCTGTCTCCCCACCTTTTCTGGGCTCGGTTTGGTTGGATGGTCTGAGTGTCTAACTCACTGGCCACCTAACCTGTCCATTAAGTGTGTCAGGAGTACTTTGGTAACAACAATGAACGCTGTGTAATGCAGATGCTGGGAGTCAGGAAGCAAGTACAGGGGGTGAATTTAATAATACAAAAACCATGGACCAATACAAAACAAGAGTAGCATCTGGACATGAGAAACATAACTAACACTGCCTGGGGAAAGAACCAAAGTGAGTGACAGATATAGGGGAGGTGATCATAGAAGTCATGGAGTCCAGGTGAGTCTCATGAGGTGCAGGTGTGCATAACGATAGTGCCAGGTGTGTGTAACGATAGTGCCAGGTGTGTGTAACGATAGTGCCAGGTGTGTGTAACGATAGTGCCAGGTGTGTGTAACGATAGTGCCAGGTGTGCGTAACGATAGTGCCAGGTGTGTGTAACGATAGTGCCAGGTGTGCGTAATGATAGTGCCAGGTGTGCGTAATAATAAGTAAACTGGCCCCAACGAGCGCCAGAAAGGGGGAGCGGGAGTAGACGTGACACGCTGCCCGTTTTTTAACCACATGGCAGAAAACCCACTAACACTCCCCTTCCAAAAATCACAGCATGACGTTTGTGGCTGTGTTTTAATTATTAAGGCGACTAACTTATGTCAGCAAGGAGCTTTTTATGTTTCCATATTTGCTTGCCGCCCCAGTCAGCATATGAATGTGTTTATTGATGACTAAGGAGGAGGTGTACCAAATGGCACCCTATTCCCTACAGACTGCACTACCTTTGACCAGAGCCACATGGTAGCCGAATGGACCCTGGTCAAAAGTATTGCACTATATATGGAATAGGGTTCCATTTGGGAGGTTACCCATAAAGCGGCTGAAGGAGAAGGGAGAAACGCCACACAGCACTTTGAGGATTTTAACCTGCTCCTGACTGCTCCTGACTGCTCCTGACTGCAGATTAGCTGCTTGTTGTTCATTACTCTGCTTTTATCAGTTCACCTCAGTCGGCGGTGTAAATTCTGCTCCATTAAGGATCCTCTATGGATGTGTTTTTTTTCTCTTCCTCTGCCACCCTCCCTCTCTTTCTCCCACCCACCCTCGTTCAACCTACCCTCTGTCCCTGCTATGTGGGAACATCATCTCTCATTAACTCAATCACCTTGTTTAATTGACTCCCCCCCTCTCTCTTTCTCTATCTCTCTCCCTTCTCTCTCATCTTTCTCTCTCTCTCTCCACCATCATGTCTTGATTTGCTTGTTATTTCTTCTCCCTTTACCCCCTGTGTGTCTCTGTCAGAGAGGTGAATTGAGGAAAGGAGGCATTAACAATGAAAGGATGTTTTGAACCTAAAAGGAGAATTACTACAGGACGTACAGTAGCAATGAACCATCACAGTTTTTTCGTGATTCACCAATAGTGGAAGGCGTGTAGACTCAGGGTTTTCCGGGTCTCTCTATGTTTTTGGTTGGAACAGGTTTCTCAATTTATTTCTTAGATTTTGCATTCGTCATCAAACCATTTGTCATTGTTGTTCATTTTCTTCGGTTTTCTATTTGGAGCTTTTGGTTTGATAGGAAGGCTCAGAGGTCAAATATACTGTTAAGCATTTTCTCTCTCTCTCTCTCTCTCGTCTCTCGTCATTCTA